>NW_007259215.1:505408-594432 GCF_000164805.1 Carlito syrichta
TCATCTCTACAATAAATTAAAAAATTAGCCGGGCATGGTAGCACGCGCCTGTAGTTCCAGCTACTTGGAAGGCTGAGGCGGAAGTGTCGTTGGAGCCCAGCAGGTCGAGGGCAACAGAGTGAGACTCCAACTCAAAAAAAAAAAAGAAATGGCACATACATTACTATTTCTTTTTTTTTGTTAAAGTAAAATATATTTTTAACAGAGGTGCCAAAATACAGTTTTTTTCTCTTTTAATTTTTATTTTAAAATTGTGGGGTACAATTCAGGGTCAGGTATACAAATATTCATTGAACAGGTACCCTTGTTGATGAGGTGTGCCCCCATGTTACTATTTCAAAATGCTCTGAACAAATAGTTTCAATGATAATATCATTCCTTCATAAATTCTAACCAGTTCATCTTGTTGTAAATTATATTGACAAAATAATTTACAAGCATAAATTCTAACCAGTTTATTTTGTTGTAAATTATATTGACAAAATAAAGCATACTGGTAGTATATATTATAGCAGGACTTAAACAATTTATATTATACTATATGTATTTACATATCAGTTCTTTATAACTGGGTACTAATCTGAATTACATTCATTTTAAATCATACATTTAGAGTTTATGCCACACTAAATGATGTAAAGCTAAAGAGTTTTTGAGAAGTCACTTGGACTTCTCAAAAAGTATTTAAAACCTACCTGCATTTCTGGTTGTAAGATACATCATCTTTTTCTTTTTTTTGCTACTTATAGTTCCACAAAAAGGTCCTGAAGGATGATAAGACAAATATAATTTAAACAATGTGCCAGAATGTAAAAAAAAGTTGCCTTATAATATTCTATAGGGATGGGAGAATTATATTCTCAATGTTGCATCCTGGAAGCAAAAGGGGGTGGGGGGTGAGTTAAGCCATTGAATCTTTATACTCTACTAGCAAGTGGCAGAAAGTGACCTAAACTTTACTTTTAGAGCAAAAAAATAAAGCAGATGGGAGGGCTTAATTCTAGATATATTTTAAATAAGTTCATTTGCTTATTTGGACAAAAGAGGCAAAGAAAGGTGGCCACAGAGGACTGCTTGTTACTTATGGTGTTGGACTCATCACCTGAATTGTCCCAGTCTCTTCTGACAAATGCCTTTCTCTTCTCTTCCAGGAACTGGCTTGGGATGAGACCAGCACTTCCTCCCTCTTTTACATGGCTAGCCTAGAATCAAATTAATGAATTGTGACCAACATTGAAACCATATTCTAATAAGTGGGAGAAGCAGTGGTCAGTAAAAACAAGTCACATTTGCTCTTAATAACAACCATGAGATTTAATTGAAATTAACCTAAAATTCTTTATACTTGTCAACTGGTAATGACATTTTGTGACCAAAATACAAAAGTATACAGGCTGTTTAAGTTATTAAAACTTTTAATCTATAATATTAAGTTAGTCAAAAGGGGGAAAGAAGACGATATTGGGAACATAGTGTGTAGATTTTAACTAATTCTACTAGGAATCTGAATAGCTCGAGAGGCTGTAATTTAAAACAGGTAAAACTTTGACCTAACATTAAAAAAATAAAAAACAACTTTTAAAATAAAATTCAAAGAGAAATATTTTAAAATAGTGGTTGGAGAACTGGCTGCCAGTGGTTTATCTCACAAAGTTAGTGTCTTTATCTTTACAACTAGCATAGAAAATTTGGTACAATTTTTAATGACTAAAGTCCTGAAAAATAGAATTAAGGTAATGGACTATCAAAATGCAGGAAAAGATTGAAATTAATACAAACTCACTAATATCTGTCCATATTGTCACAGCCCCTAGAGAAGGGCATAGAAAGGGCTCAAAGTGCTCCTGTACATTCCTGGACAATATTCCTGAGAGCCAATAAAAGGTGCACTTCCCCTTATCTCCTATGCACTACCAGTAAGTCTTCAGGGAAATCCTTGACTTCTCTGTAGTCTATGCCCAATCAACTGAAAGATGCAAATCTCTATCTACTCCCTTTTTCTGAGTGTTTATAAGTTTGAATAATATAGTATCAATATAATCATAAACCTTGCGATATGTATAACTTTTGTAATCCTAAGTTTTGTGATTTGTATAACTTTTACATAATGCATGATGTCTTAGGCCTTGTAATCTCCCTTTACTCTACAGCAAGCTTGATTAACACTTCTGCCGGGGCCCCACTGATAAAAGCTATGAGATACCTCTAATACCTGGCACCAGAAAGTCTGGACCAAAAAATGTCACTAGCAATAAATGTGGCTGAAACTCAAGTTCTATACAATGTTCTGCTGGTCACATGGCTAATGTATAGGTACTAACAACTCTGGACTTATAAAAGTGAACTGTAAAAGCCTGGAGGGTGAGCAGAACCACTTTAGAAAGATCTCAAGTCTGGCTCTGCTCCCTGGATTCAAACTCAGAAATAAACTTCTTTCTACCAGTTCCTTTCCTCTCTGATTTGTAAGTATCAAGGGGAGCAGCTGAGTGTTACCGGATCATAACAAGATAATGGGGACAGAATTAGAAGACAAAACTAAGAGATGGCATTCATAAAAAAAGAGGAAAAAAAAGGAAATTGAAAAAATTTAATAAAGGAAATAGGAAAGGAAAGCAAATTTCGAAAATAAGGTTTCTAAGAAATTCAATGGAAACCTCTTGAAATCATGGATTCTGTTTAGTTTACCCATTTCTTAGTTTCTCACCACACAGTGCACTTATACATAATAACGTCCTCATTTAAGGACACATTAGTAAGATTGTTCTCATTTTGTGATTCATTTCCTCTTAGAAGCCAACATAATTTGTTAGTGCTAATGTGAGATCCCAATATCTCAGTTAATTTTAGAGTTTGGTGTTAAGCTCTTTCCTAGGTCCTTTCCTTTTACTTCTTGTTCTTTAATGAGATTCCCATTTGTTCTGATGGCTTAAAAGATTTCAGACATTGTGATTTGTCAATTTCTCTTATTCTGAATACTGTAAACAAATTCAAAAACAGACTTATTACTGCTGCTAGTGATTTCTGAAAGCTGTATTAGGAGAGACAAAAAAGGACCTCATCACACAGATCTTCTGGAAAATGGAAGGAGGGAAAAATACAGTTGATAACACACATCTTTTTCCATAAACACAGACTTTAATCCCAAACCAAACAAAATGGTTAGAGCAAACCTTCATTTCTCAATAACTGAGAAGAGGTGAGCAAGCAGATGTTAAGACTTTATAAAATCATGCTTTACTTGCCATGAATGTACATGAGAGGAGGAGAAGAGAAACACTACTATTCCCATAGTAAAAGACTCCTAGTCAAAACAAACAAAAACAAAAATTGAAAAGGGATGACCCTAAGTAACTTCTTGCCTAATAGATTTTGTGACAGTCACCCATGTGAAAGAACCAAAGGTCTAATCCCTAAACCATTCGGACAGTAACACAGGCTGGTTAATTCTGCATTTACGGCCGGGTGCAGTGGCTCAAGCCTGTCATCCCAGCACTTTGGGAGGCCAAGGTGAGCAGATTGCCCGAGCCTGTGGTTCAAGAACAGCCTGGGGCAACTTGGTGAGACCTCATCTCTACAATAAAAATCAAAAAATTAGCCGGCCATGGTAGTGCATGTCTGTAGTTCTGGCTACTTGGAAGACTGAGGCGGAAGGATCGCCTGAGCCCAGCAGGTTGATGCTGGGGTGGCAGTGAGTGTGCCACTGCACTCCAGCCTGGGTGATGGAGTGAGACTCCAACTCAAAAAAAAAAAAAAAATGTATTTACTAACAGCAACTCACAAATTCCCTCTCATTTTGGTCTTTTGTCCATAAAATTAGTAGCTATGGAGCAGGAGCTGTACATGTGGGGGAAAAAAAAATCACTGGAACAAATGCTAATACTAATTCAAATGCTAATATTCAGATATTGGCCCAGATCTAAGATTAAAAATAGAAAAGCAGATGAGGAAATTTTGAGAAGCATACTAACCTGCCACCAATTTGGATCTTCTCGGTTTACAATCTGAAGAATTTCTCCTTTGGAAAATTTCAATCCTGCTTCTTTGCAAGGTATTAAATTATCATTGTATGGATTATAATCAAAATGACACTTCACAAATACCTAAAACACATAGCACAATTAAAAATACTACAGATGTATCATTTGCTACTGGACTTTTGAAATCCTTTTCAAACCACTGTGATTTAATTGTAACTGACAATGTATTTAGTATTTCAGACAAGGAACTTGTCTTTTATAAATAAAAACAAGTTATCAGAAGATTAAAAGGATAATTTGGTATAAGAAGATAAATATATATTAATATTATTTTAAAACTTCATTTCTATTTTAACATCTAATTTTAAAATCAACAGAATTTGATAATCATTCTATTACACCATTCTTCCACTTTCTCCCAATCTTTTCATTTGACTTTCCAACCAACACTGCATAATTTTTAATGCAAGTAAATGTTATGTTTCAATTAACATCCTGAGACAATATATACAGTTGATTTAAGGCATATATTTCAGATGTATTAGAACTGATTTTGTGAAAGGCCCCAAAACCAAAATTAAATACTAAAAATCCTTGAAACTACTTTCTATTTTAATTCATTTATGTATATACATTTCTTTTAAATTTGCTTGATCAATAAAAGTATGCCAGTTATCACTGTAAGTTATGATCTTTGAAACTTGGACTATTTTGCTTATTCACTTTAATTTGAATTCTAATTAAGTTATACATTTTTTAGTAGTTGATGGCAAGCTCGGACCAACTGCTTCTTAAAATAGACTTGTTTTATACGTATTTGTAGAAATTAAAATTTTATCTTCTAAAGAATTGCCTTTGTATTAATCAGCATGTAAACTTTAACAAGCAAGAAAGCACATAATTAGTCAAAATAACAATGTAATTTATTTCTATTTGTTTATCATACTTCTATAAGCATACAAGATATTTAAATAACACAAGTAGATATATTATTAGTGTTGCAAAAGTAATGTGATCAATGTGCACTAAAATAATTATAAAATAACTAAATTTGGGAACATGTAATAAAATCGTAGTTATTTACAATTAAATGATTTTCAATAACTCTGGAAAGGCTAAATATTAATGCTTAAAAAATGAGTATGCAAATAATTTTTTTCCTGATTTACAATTTTGTAACTATCTAAAAAGCAAGCATACAAACATTAAGATTACTAAAGTATGACAATCGGCTAACTTGACAGTAGCGTGCAGCTCAATGTTTTGACAATGGGAAAAACCTAAGATAATTAAGTTTAGTCAAGGGAAATGTAGCTGACTGATAAGACAGAAAAACAGAGTACCAGAAAATGTTCTGGAATGACATCATACCTGACGGACAGGTGCTAGATGCCTCTCCATAGTGGTGCAACACTAAAAATATATTTTTAAATTGTATAAATAAAGCCAGGATTTTCATTTATAATAAATTAACAAAATACAAATAACTGACCCATTTTATTGCTTCACTCATTTGGTAAAGCAACTACCTCTCTAATTAATTGTCCACAGGTATAATACCTGCAAATTATAAATGACAGAAGCAAAACATTAGAAGTGTTTGAAATGAGGCAGGAAAAAAGGGCTGATATGCTAAGTTATAAAAATACCTGCATGCTGCTGCTTCTTACTTCTCAAGAGAGGCGCATGCAGTGAAGAATATTAAGAGCATACTGTCATCTAACCATGAATGTGTTTATCAATCTTATGTGTGGGACAGAATACATTTTGTAATCATAAAATTCAGAAAATTTACAAGATAGTCCAAATTTCAAATATTCATGTCCCCAATACCCTGAACATCACATCGTTCTTAGAAGTGGAATACAAACTACATATCTCAAAGATAAAAGATTTCTGGAAGAAACCATTCTTATTTTTCACTTATTAAACTAATTTTGGAATATTATTTTTATGTTCAAACTCAGATTAACCTGATTTTACTTTGAACTCTGAAAATGTCTGAAAAATCAATTAAGCCAATCTTTGATCTAAGTAGTTTGTAATATCTTAAGATCATTAAAAATATGGCTAGATTTAGTATAATTATACTTTTTATTTATTTTATTTATTTATTTTTTAATCAATATTTTTTATTTTGATATTTTGGGGTACAGTTTAGGGTTAGGTATACAAATACGCTTCGTTCAGGCACCCTTGTTGATAAGGGGTGTCTCCTCGTTCCCAGACAGATATTGACTACTGTTAATCCCGTCTCCCTTCCCCTCCACCCCATAGTTTCTCACCACTGTCAGTCTTTTTTTTAATAGTTTTACAGTGGATGTTCAAGGTCCACTATATGAGTGAGAACATGTGATACTCAGATCTTTGTTTCTGTGCGAGATCACTCAGTATTATTGACTCTAGTTCCATCCAGGTTGCTGCGAAATTCATGATTTTGTTCTTTTTTATGGCTGTATAGTATTCCATCGTGTATATGTGCCATATGTTTTTAATCCAGTCCTCTTTTGATGGACAGCATGGTTGGTTCCAGGTTCTTGTTATTGTGAACAATGCTGCGATAAACATTCGTGTGCAGGTATCTTTTTGACAAAGTGATCTGAGTTCTTCAGGGTATATTCCCAGCAGGGGGATTGCAGGGTCATATGGGAGGTTGATATTTAGAGATTTTAGGAATTGCCACACTGCTTTCCACAGAGGTTGCACTAGTTTACACTCCCACCAACAGTTTAGAAGTGTTCCCTTTTTGCCACACCCTCTCCAGCAACTGTTATTTTTTGAGTTATTGATAATTGCCATTCTGACTGGATTTAGGTGGCAAGGACACACCCTCATGGAAATTGGAACTGGCATCCAATTCCTGAACAAAACCCGAAACCCACAGGCCATAAGAGGTAAGAAGGACAAGTGGGATCTCATTAAACTGACAAGTTTCTGCAAGGCCAAAGAAACCATCAAGAGAGCAGGGAGACAGCCTACAGACTGGGAAAAAGTATTTGCCAACTCCAGGTCTGACAAAGGCTTAACATTTTGGATCTACAAGGAACTCAAACGTGCTGAAAAGAAAAAAACAAACAACCCCATTATAAAATGGGCAAAAGATATGAACAGACACTTCACAAAGGAAGACATCCGAGCAGCCAACAGACACATGAAAAAATGTTCAACCTCACTAATCATCAGGGAGATGCAAATATAATTATATTTTATTACATGCATTTTAAAGTTCTATACTAATAGGCTATGGCTGTTAACTGTTCATTAACTATTAAGAAGTTACTAAACACTACCTACTAAAATATTTCAAATTCATATTGTAATTACTAAAAGAACTGATGACTAACAATTTAAAGTAGAACAGACAAAAGGAAGTACAAAAGGCTTTTAAACACAGATGTTCAACCTTACTTAGAATAGAAATACAAATTAAAACTACGTTAAGAAAAACATTTTTTTTTTCCTAGCAGAAATCCCAGTATTGGTAACATTCTGTAAATAGGACTGTGGGTTAATAAGGCATTTTCCTAACGGGCTTGTGGAAGAATGGTTCAACCCCTTGGGAGGACAATTTGGCAGCAGTTATCAAGATTACAAATGTATAAACCCTCTGACCTAGTAATCCACTTCTGGGAATGTATTCAACAGCTATATTACTCCGATACATTCAGAATGACTTATGCACAAGTCTTAACTACTGAATTATTCCTAATAGTAAAGACTGGAAGCAACCTAATTATTTAACAATAGAGAACCAGTTAAACAAATGATGTTAAGTCTATGTAATGTAGCATTACATAGTTGTTAAAAAAGGGTGTGTGTGTACCAGTAAGGGTGTACCAATAAGGAAAGATCCTCAAGATACACGGTAAAGTGATAAAAATAAGATTCAAAATAGCATGTGTACTATGCAGCCTTTTCATAAAAAGGAGGTGAAAGGGAAGTAAGAATATGTGATTTTTATTTGTTTGCAAAAGAATGAAGACACTCTGGGAAGATAAACAGCATGGTTTCTTTCTGTTTGGAGGGGTGAGGACTAGTTGGCAGTGGAAATGATTCAGAGGGAAATTTCAGCTGAAAACATATTTATATATGTATTTATTGAGCTATTCATAAATTAAAATTTTAAGGTAATAAAGATAAAATGACTCCCTTTCTGACTTAGATGAAGTAACAAGGATCCTCCAACTTGAAACTAAAAAAACCCCAAAAAACCAAAAAACCAAAAAAACCAAAATT
Source organism: Carlito syrichta (assembly GCF_000164805.1). Lineage (NCBI taxonomy): Eukaryota > Metazoa > Chordata > Mammalia > Primates > Tarsiidae > Carlito > Carlito syrichta. Next base: position 513,622 of record NW_007259215.1, read on the forward strand.
GGACAAACATAAACAAAAAACCAAAATTGGACAGAGTGTCTGTCCTTAAAGACGTTAGAGATCAGGTAATGAAGACTGAGATCCCTAAAAGATGGAAACAAACAAGATGAGCTGCACAATTGCCCCCAGCTAACAGCACAGACAGTTTCCAGGTTGCAACTCAGGAAGGGATTCTCCAGATGAAGCCCGGTGGTCTCCAGGTTGAGGAGATGAACTGGGAGACCAGGGAGATGAAGGCGGCTACAGTACATAGAACAGGATGTCAGGGAGAAAAGAGCTGCTCAGAGAGTGAGCTGAGAATTGTGAGGGATTCCCCATGGCCTTCAGCTGAGTACTACTTAGTGCTTGAGCATGAGGACGATACCCGAGACCTCTCTTGTGCAACTCTTTCCTCATTAATGGCAAAGAATAATTTGAAAACATTACAGGGAACAATATATGGAAGTTGAATATGGTCAAGAATGGTTTCTCTTCTCACCAGACTGAGTGGAAAAACCCTTATAATTCATGAGACATTGGGTAGAGTACTTAGACTACGTTGCAGTTGCACCTAACAAAGTTTAAAAAGCAAGGAATGAAAACCAAACTACTTACAAGTAATTTCATTGTATCCTAGAACAAAGCTTAAGTGTATTTTTAATATAAAAATATCCAGCACCTAACAAGGTAAAATTCATGATGTCTGGCAGCAATCAAAAATGGCCAGGCATGCAAAGGAACAGAAAATATAAACTTTAGCAAGAAGAAAAATCATTCAATTAAGAGTGGCCCAGAAATGACACATATGATAGAATTAGTAAACAAGAACATTACAATAATTATTTCAGCTTTACATATTATTTTCATGTGTTCAAGAAGCTAGAGAAAATATTAAGCACATTAAGTAGACACATGCAGATATAAAAAAGACCCAATTTGAACTTCTAGAAATGAAAAACCAAAATGTTTGAGATTAAAAAAATCACCAGGTTTGACTAATAGACATTGCCAAAGAAAAGATTAGTAAATCCAAAGACATAGCAGTGGAAAATATCCAACATGAAAAATACAGAGGAGACTGACTGAAATAAATTAACACATCAGTGAGCTGTAGAACAACTTCAAGAGCCTAATATACATGTAATTGAAGTCACCAAAGGACAGGGGAAACAGAGGAATAGAAAATATATTTGAAGAAACCATCATCAATATTTTTACAAATTTAATGAAACTAACAGTCTTTTCAACAAACAGAGCTGAAGAAATTGGATATTCATAAGCAAAAAAATAAACTTCCATCTTTTCCTCATATCCTATAATTAGCACAGTAAATAGATCATAGACCCAGGTATAAAACAGAATTTTTATGTAAAACTTGAAGAAAATATAGAAGAAAATCTTTGTGAGCCTGTGTTGTACAACAATTTTTTATCCAAACAACAAAAGCAAGAGTCAAATATGGAATACATTGGACTTCATCAAGATTAAGAACTTCTGCTTCTTGAATGACACTGTTAACGGAATGAAAAGACAAGACGAAGTCTTGGCAGATCCTAATTCTAATGAAGCACTTGTATCCAGAATATATAAAGGATACTTTATATAAGAAAACAAACAACTCAAAACATGGACAAAAGATTTGCAGACACTTTACCAAAGCAGACATAAGTATGGCAAATAAGTACATAAAAAGATGTTCAATATTATTAGTTATTAGGAAAAAGTAAAATCACAATGAGATACCACGGTTGCTGGGTGGGGTGTGGTGCAACACTCATGGGTCCTCTGACTCACTGCAGACAGGAATTTCAGAGTGGTCAGTAAAGTTTTTAAACATAATGTATTAGAGAGAGAGAGAGAGAAAGGGAGAGATATAGAAGAATGTGCCTTGGCATGAGAATCTTGGAGAAAGACTGCATTTTTGCACTTAGCAAAAAAGTGGATATAGCCACTTAGTGAGTAGTATGTTAATAAGTGGGCCACAGGTATCCTCTGTTCCAGCATCTCTCCACCTCTGATGGGGGGGTGTGGCCTTTTCATGGAACACGCATTTTGCTTTGATAGACTGGCTTGCCAGACTTTGTGACTACGTTAATTTATGAGTTGAAAGCTGGTCTGATTATTATTTCTATAGCTTTCAGATTCCTGGTCAGAGAACCACCTTAACCGGCTTTTCCTTTGATGAGCTAAGAGGGTAGGGTGGACTGGAAGTCCACAATGAGTCAACATTCTAGCCCACAGGGCAGTCCGGCCTACAATCAGGACATCTGGACGATTCCCTATTTAAACTAAAAACTGCCTTCAAGAAATTTATCTATGTCTAATCTACGGTAACTACCCTGCCTCACCACCACACAGCTATTAGAATGGCTAATATTAAAAAGACTGACCCTATCAAATGTTAGCAAATATGTGGAGTAATTGAAACTCTCATACAATGCTAGAGAACATTTAAGTTGGAACACTCACTTTTGAAAACAGTTTTGTCATTTCTTCTAAAGTTCAAGGTATACCTACCCTTATGACCCAATCTTTCAACCCCTTGGTATTTTCCCAAGAGTCTAACATCTAAATGTTCATAGCAGTTTTACTTGTAAAAGTCCCAAGCGAATAGTAACAAAAAATGTTAATCAGTTAATAAACAAACCATAGTATGTCTAGCCATGCAATGAAATACTACCTGTCAATAAAAAGAAGTGAACTATCAATACATATAACAACACAAATGAACCTCAAGATGATTAGGCTGAGTGAAAGAAGCCAGATCAAAAAAACAAAACAACAACAAAAAAACCCCCAAACAAAATCCAAAAAAGAATGTATGCATGATTCCATATATAGAAAAATATGGAAAATGCAAACTAGAGTGACAGAAAGCAGAGCAGTAGTTGCCTGGAGTGGGGCGGGGAGGGAGGGGTGAAGGGCGCAGGAAGGGAGGATTGGAAATGGACACAAGGAAATTTCTGGGGGTGATAGGTATCTTCATTAACTCAACTGTTTTGATGATTTCACAGATGCATACGTATGTCAAATTGTATGCTTTAAATATATGCTATTTAAACAAACTTTATCTCAAAGATATTTCTTAAAAGATTAAAAAATAAAGTATTGAGAAAATAAATATTGCACAGCAATATGCTGTGCTTTTGCAAATGAAAATTAACAGGAGAAAAGAAAAAAAGTTGATGAAATGGCTGGACTATTTCCACTGTGACCCTGATGTCAAATCTGAAGGCAGCTAGTAATCTGTTTAGGAATGTGCTGGCTATAGATAGTCTAAGTGTTGCTTATAGAACCTAGTCCCCCAAAGCCATAGTTCCAGATCCTTCAGAATCTACACACCAGTGTGACTGACAAGACGGTGAAAAAAGTGATAATTGTTGCTAAGAGGTTCTCCACACAACGGTTGAGGTGATCAAGGAAGGACATTTTTTTCTAATCATTTTTAGTGCATTAACTTGATCTTTTTGGTTAAATACAGACATACACACACATTTTGGGAATAGCAAGAAGATTAGAATACATATTTGGTTAAAAAAGCTTTGAGAAACATTTCACATTCCTTTTTGGTAAATATCTAGGAGTCACAAATTTTAGCTTCAGTTAGTCAAATACATTTTATCAAAAAATCTATTAACCTAGCCTTCTCAGAATTACTAATCAGCTGGGATCGGTGGCTGAGCCTGCAATCGGAGGCTAAGGTGAGTGGATTGCCTGAGCCTATGGACTCAAGACCAGCCCGGGCAACTTGGTAAGATCTCATCTCTACAAAAAATCAAAAATTAGCTGGGTATGGTAGTACATGCCTGTAGTTTCAGCTATTAGGAAGGCTGAGGTGGAAAGATCGTCAGAGCCCAGCAGGTTGACGCTGGGGTGGCCGTGAGTGTGCCACTGCGCTCCAGCCTGGAAGACGGAGTGAAACTCCAACTCAATTAAAAAAAAAAAAGAATAACACTGATCATAAATTTATATCACACTTGAGTCCTTGTTCATGCAAGGAGTGCTTTTACTTGTAGATTTAGTTAGTTTTAATAATGTAATTAATCATCATGGACTTGCCACCCCAATCCAAGGCTAAAACCATACTTGGTTCCCTGACCTTATTCCATCCCACTGTCCTGGCTTTCCCAACCAAAAGGCCCCTCACTCTGGATCTTGTGTTCACAAACTCCTTGCTTTTAGTATTGTATATAGTATTAATACATCTATATGTACTCTTTAAAATTATGTATTTAATTTAAACTTAAAAAATAACATGCTATATGCATGTAATCTTTTGGAGTTTAGATGTTTATTAACATGTTTCCTGCTGTACATATATAAGAACTGCTCTAGGAAATTACTGAAGTTTGGTAATTCAGCTTTAAGAGAGAAGTCTAAGAGGGAACATTCAACTCTAAGAGAGAATTACTAAACCTTTTTCCCACCCAATGTGTTTATACCAATTTACATTGCCACCGGCAACGTAGAAGATATGCTGTAGATTCACAGCTATAATTTCTGTCACTGAATGGTATCTCACATCATGATTTTAAATATATCTTCATATGTTTACTGACCATGCCACTTTTTACTTGATTTTTATATACTAAGTAAAACAGAAACATAATTTCAAATAGTATCCCTATCAATAACCAATTTCCCCCCATTCATTGAAACATATGAAAGTATTATGTATGTGCAGGTCTCTCTCCGAGCTCTCTTGTCCATTGATCATGCTGTTGATTCTTTGGCCAACACTGTAATATCTTAAGTCTTAAACATTAATAATAAGCTACCATTCCTTCTTTCCACCTCCTCAGAAGTGTTCTGGCTATTCATCATATCAAATTCCATGAAAAACCCCATTGGAATTTTAATTGGAATTCCACTGAATCTACAAGTCAATTTGAGGAAAACTGACATCTTCACAATATTGTCTTCCCATCCATGATATATGTTTACTTAGATCCTCTTTATCATTCTTCTGGGTTAAGGCCTACAATTTTTTGTTAGATTTATTCCTAGACATAAATGTGACATTTTCTGACTCTATTGTAAATGATGTCTTAGCTACTTTTCTAGATGTTTGCTGATGATATATGAAAATGCAATTGATTTTTGTATATTGATCTTATTTTCACTGTAGAGATGAGGTCCCACTAAATTGCCTGGGCTGGTCTCGAACCCACGGGCTCAGGCAATCTACTCGCCTCGGGTTCCCAAAGTGCTGGGATTTCAGGCTGAGGCACCGAGACCGGGTTATTGATCTTATTTTCAAGTACCTTGCTAAACTCTATTATTTCTAATAAAATTTGTAGTTTTGGGGGAGTTCTATGCAAAACTTCCCATTTGTAAATAAGAACTTTTATTTTCTCCTTTCTAAACCTTTTGCTTTTATACTTTATTTTTGTTGTATTATACTTACGGAACCATCAAAAAATATGGAATAGAAGTGGTACTACTAAACATCGTTCTCTTATTCTTAATTTTTTTTTTAAACTAGGCAAAGGCTGGTTCCTTTTTTTTTTGAGTTGGAGTCTCACTCTGTCGCCCAGGCTGGAGTGCAGTGGCACACTGTTGGGTTCTGGAGATACCTCCACCTCAACCTTTCAAGTAGCTGGAACTACAGGAACATGCTACCATGACTGGCTAATTTTTGATTTTTTGTAGAGAGGAGGTCTTGCCAAATTGCCTGAGCTGGTCTTGAACCCTCAGATTCAGGCAATCCACTTGCCTTGGCCTCCCAGAATGCCGGGATTACAGGCTGAGCCACTGAGCCTGGCCGTTACCTTTGTTTTAAACTTTATTTTCTGGCTTCTTTGGCTAATTAATTACAAACAAATAATTGTATATAAGCAATAATTAAAAAGTAGCAGTGTTCAAGGGCCTTGGAATTTACATTCATATCCTAAACAAAAACTTTAAAAGCAGTCAAAATTCTTGAAGTTTTATTTTATTTTTTTAGATGTTGAATCAATTCATTTTGCCTCATTGTTGGAAACCTCATCAAAATTCTGAACAAGATTGCCCAGCTCCCCAATGGCAAGTGGTACTTTTCCATCCAGCTCCTGCCAGTGTCCTCAGGCTTGCTGACACCAAGCTGGTTTAAGATGCCAGGTGGCATTTCTATCAGCTGCTTTGCCTCAGCATGGCTGGTAATAGTGAAAGTGTTTGCCATCAGAAATGTCTGAACATTAGGATTGTTAAGTAGATCACCACTCTCTGGTTTGCAAACACACAGAGATACTGCTTATTCCTAATATCTTTAAAGACAACTGAAGATTTTATCTGTTGCAACAGATAATGTTTGTTATATCACCTGAGGGCAGTTCCTGTTTGTCACTGCACAATTGTGCCTAAAGTTTGGCAAGTTTCTCTTGGTTTATCATGGTCTTTGGTTTCATTAGGAGTGAAAATGTAGCTTCCTGCGGTTGGCATTTGAAGTCTCAGGCAGACCAACTGATCCAGTTTCTGATTATAAAGGGAAAGTTTCTAACATTGAACTATTCAGAATAATGTTTGTTCTAGTTTTTAAAAAATTAAATTAAGGAGGTTCCCTTCTGTTTCTAATTTACTAAACTTTAAAAAAAAAACCATAAATAGGTATTGAATTTTATTAGAGTCTCCACTGAGGTTCTCTTTCATCTATTTATGCTCTTAGTTACATTTATGAACTTTTTTTTTTAAGAGAAGTAGCTTTTATTTCCTTGTTTTGCAAATAAAGCTGGCTGAATTGGTTACTTTTTGGTGATTAGTCAAAGAGACCAAATCCCATATCTTTGTCCGACTCCTCCGACTCTTCCTTGACTTTAACCTTGGCCAGAGCTGCAGGGGCAGCAGGAACAGCAGTGGCAGCAGCAGACACAAAGGCAGATGTATCAGTCAAGAAGGCCTTGACCTTTTCAGCAAGTGGGAAGGTGTAATCAGTCTCCACAGACAAAGCCAGGACTCGTTTGTATCCATTGATAACAGAATGGGGTACTGATGCAACCATTGGATAACCAATCTGCAGACAAAAACTGGCAACACTGCAGACACCCTCCAAGAAGCCAGAATGCAGTTTCCTCAGTGATGTCAAGTACTTCAGAACTGTAGATGCTGCTATCGTTGAACACCTGCTGGATGATCAGCCCAAAGGAGAACGGGGAGATGTTCAACATGTTCAGCAGCGTGGCTTCACTGGCTCCCTCTTTGTCTCCAGTCTTAATCAGCTGCACATAACTCAGGATTTCAATGGCACCTCTGGAGATTTCAGTGGTCATTCCTAATGCCTGGAAGAAGGAGGTCTTCTCAGGCCCCAGGCCGGTGTTCTGGGCTGGCACAGTGACTTCACATGGGGCAATGGCACCAGCACGGGCAGCAGCTGACACCTTGTTGGCCAGCAGCATGTCCTGGATCTCAGTGAGGTCCTCCTTGGTGAACACAAAGCCTACCTTCCTCCGGATATGAGGCAATAGTTTCTCCAGAGTTGGGTTGTTTTCCAGATGCCCTCAGATGACCTTGTGCATCATGATGTTCTTGCTCATCAGTACCACAGCCTTCCCTTGGAGGGACATGCGGATCTGCTGCATCTTCTTGGAGAACATATTGTGTGCACCCACAATGAAGCATTTTGGATAGTCATCCAAAAGTTGGATGATCTTAAGGAAGTAGTTGGACTTCCAGGTCACCCTAGGCATCACGATGGTGAATCGGGGATTGCCACGAAGGGTTTAAAGATGATGTGCCTGGCGAGAGGAGCCATTTATGAAGTTTCTAATATGAAACTTTCCTAATATACCTGGAATAAATCCAGCTTGAACAAGTTGTATTGTCCTTTTTATACACCCAATTGAATCAGATTTGCTATATTTTGTTGAGAATTTTAGCTGTATGTCCTTGAGTGAAATTGTCCTATAATTTCTTTTTTTATAATGTGTTTGGCATCCAGGTCATGCTGGCCTCCAAGAATTACTAAGAGAGAATTCCCATCAGTTTGGCCTTACTAAACAAATGGAATTATGAATAGCCTCTGGGAACCTAAACTATATGTAAGTTGAAGAACTTGAAAATTGGCTACAACTTTTAACCCACCTTGGCCTCAAATTTAAAAATACAAATCTTTATGTACCATAAAAGATTTTGAGCTTTTAGCAAGTCCCTCAAATGACTCTGATAAAGATGATTCACTTACTACACTTTGAAACCACTATCTGATAGGCAGAGCTTCTGGCTTCCATCTGCTCTCTCAACAGTCCAATGCTGAAACAGCCTCCACAGTACTGCATGGTGGAACTTCTAGTCAAAGAATTGAAATAGTTAAATGCCCTTGCTTCCCCATAGTATCTCTTAGGATGCTCATGGTTTGTTGAGTCCTGGTTTATGTCTATTATTCCAGCATAGTGAGTAATAGTTTTACTTTTCATTAAAAAAAAATCCCAATTTGAATATATATTAGCCCTCTTTTGGAAGGTTAGACATTGTAGTCTCTTTTCGTTTCTATAAAAGGTTAGGCCTGAGATTGCCTCAGGCTTGTATGATTCCTTACCTATTTCAATCCTCTCCTCCAGCTCTAAATGCTAAGTAAAAAGCAGAATTTGAGAGGGTATGGGTGAGGAAAGTTTATGTTTAAATCAAGGATAAATATCCTTGCATTTCATGGCATTCAGTTCAGCGAGTACAAAATGTACAAAGGAATTTAGGCCAAAACCCTAGTTATTAATATTACAGAAATTTATTTTGCCTGTAAGAGTGTCTGATAGTCATGGCAAGCTATAAGAATTCTGAAGCTTGGACCACAAAGAAAGAAAAAAAGTCTTCCTGTCACAATTAACACATAATAATAAATAAATAAATTCTAGATTTTGCTCTTCCAATCTACTTAGGTCCAAGACAGGCCTCATGTTGTCACAAATAAATATGTGCCAACTGAGGAATAAAGGTAGCCTGAGAGGTACCAGTAATATGAAATGTCTAAGTTCTAATATCATTTTATTTTTCACAATTATTTTCCTTGAGGATCAGGAAATACATTTTAACCAAAGTTCATTGCAAGCCTATTTATTTTCAGAAGTCCAATTTACATGCTAATAGTCATGACTAAATAATCTAGCCTATCTTTGAAAGAACAATTTAAAACAGGCATTCAACGAATGTTATTTCAAAGAATTGTATGGAAATGTAAAAACTAGGCTTTTAAACATCTCATATTAACAACGTGAACTAAGATGCACTGGCAGTATCTTATGTATGATAAGCTTATAATTTTGCTCATACATCAAACAATGAATTTCTGGAATAAACCTGAACATTATTAGAAGTATCTATTTCTACATTATCTAGGCTTGAAAAACTTTCCCCTCAGCTCTAACACTTCTACATAATTTTCAATTCTTTCTTGCAATTACTTTCCTGCTTTTCCTTTTGTTATAGTTCCATCATACCATCGCTGCCTCATCACTACCATCACAACAGCAAAAGCAGCTGCTTGATGAGCACTCACTATGTGCCATATGGTACTGTGACAGCTTTACAAGAATTAACTCATTTAATCCTCACAACAACTTTTTGAGAAAATAAATATTATTCCTAACTATAGATGGTAAGCTGGTAAGTGGCAGGGCTGGAATTTGAACCTAAGTAGTTACCTTAACCATTCATTAGAGCTGTTGTTCACAAATCACCTCATACCTTAAAAAATCTGCTACCTGGTTACAGTCTCATATCCCTTCTTTATGAAATTCACTCAATACAATGAGACTAGATGATCTCTATTATTAAAACACTCTCTTTTTCAATGATCTATTTTGCCTAAAATTAGTTATAAAATACAGATTTGGCCTCATTCTTCACATATTTCATCACAGGAACACTGAGCTGGAGGTGATCTAGACTGCATTCGTATCCTTTTACAGGACCTAACATAATGCCTGAACAAACCAGCTGTCAAAAACATTTGCTAGATTAATAATTAAGACTTTATGGTTCTTCTGTTACCTACCTGCAGGTTACTGTAATACCAGGGTTTGTAGTGTTCACAGATGTCTTTTATAATAGTAAGATAGTATTCATTGTTTAAAAATTCAAAAATTTACCCATGACAAAATAAGGCAATTCAGAGCAATTAAATCACAGTTGATTTTCTCTTTTCTTTAACAAAATATAGCAACTGGTGTGATTAAGGAAATAAAAGTACTCTTAATACTACAAAAAATTTATTACTAACCTGTTGAGGAGTAATGGTATCTCTATAACTTGGTAAAATTTTTAGGGTGACACTTCCACTAATATTTTTTAGTAATTCTTGTAATTCCTTTGGATTGTTTCCAACTTCATGACCGTTGACTTCTTTAATGATGTCTCCTACATGAAGTAGACCTTGTCGATCTATCATTCCTCCATGAAGGATTCGGGCAATTACCAGATCATTATTTTCAACCCTAAATGTTACACCCTATAGGAAACAAGAAAGAGAATAATCATTTGTTTTATTAGCGATGAATGCTTAAATATTCATGAACATATATAAGAAAATCATTAAAAAACTAGGTAAATGAATTATTCTTACTTTTCCCATGTTCTTTCCTAACTGTCTCAATATCTTAACCCCATTAAACTGTGTGTTAACTCCATACATAGAATTTCAATGGCAAGGTTAACCCTAAAGAATGAAAGATATACTAATATCTAGGCTGTATCCCACAGGATAAAAGGAAGGCAAAAAAAGGTAGTTGTGCATTCTAATGAACTTATTCATGGTTTTTCCTTTTTTTGTTCCTCAATGTCTTTATAGTCAGGATCCAGAAATAATAATTTTAGCAGGAAATAGTAAACCTCACTACTTATAGAGCCCCACCATGGCTTCAATTTTTAGTAAAAACTTTTTCCATGTTTTCACACTGTCAGTATTTTTTCAAAGGGTAGTTCATGTTTTCAAAGGGTAAGAAGAAATGGAGTAGTTATTTTCTGAAATTTCTGCTACCCATCGGCATACTTCTAGCTTCTCGTTCAGTTGAAAGTTTCATTTTGGTTTAATTTTGCAGGATAAATCAAGTTGAGAGAGCATCAGTTGTGTCTAGGCCAAAAAGAGACTGATAAAGCAAACATGAATACAGTTTTCATAACACTATATTATGAAAAAGAAGAAAAATGAAATGAGTAGTGTCTGAATCACAAATTATGTCATATTTCAGATTTAAGAAAGCATTAATTATAATTTATCTACTCACCAGTGGCTCCCCAGCTCTTTTGTGAATACCAAGAATACGAATGGCATCTACTGGTAATAACTGATTATTGATAGTAGAGTTATTCATTTCTGGGCTTGATGGAGGTGAATCATAACACTTTGATGCCACAATATCATGGGCCTCCAGGAGTGACTTTAAGGAATCAAAAGAGTCTGTGGTTATTAGCTACTGATGAAATATTTTACCAAAAATAACTTGCTAGTTCATTATCCAGGTAGAATAGTAAAAATTTCTAAGACATACATTATTAAATTCCCAAATATCAATGGAATCAAATAAATAATCATTTAAAGAAATATACAAATATATGGTTTTATTTATTCTCATCAAACAATATCATATTCCTTGTGTGAGATGTGATGAGATTGACTGGTTCAGTGATGCTTTTTAAAAGTGGCATGTTGACTCAACTGAACCTAGGTTTCCAAGTCTGGTACAACAAAGGCACTGGATTTCACTGCTATCACTGTTATCATCATCCTTCAGTATTTACCATCAATCCCTATTTATTAAGTTATCAAAAAAACTCAAATGACAGGAATCCTGATTTTTACCCTAATATTACCATGTTAGTAATATATACTTTTTACATGTACAAAATGTCTGTTAAAAAGATGTCCAATAGAAAATAAATATCAGCATTGTATATCAGTGATAGAAACTTTACATTACCAGTACAAGTTTTAGTTTATAAAAGAAACATGTTTTGAGGAAAATAACACGTCAGTAACGGTCTTGAATATAATACACTTTTTACCTTCTATAAGTACTATGAACATGCTATCATCATGGATAATTTTGATCTAGCTTTCTAGGAATTTCTTGCATATTTTGTATATTAAAAATTTTTGCATTTCTTATCTTAAGGAAATAATTTTTACTGCAATTGTGCATACCCAACATAAAACTAAGTTAAAAAATTTTTGAGGATGGATAACACAAGTTCAAAAATAGTAAAAGTAAAAAGAAGAGAGCAAATATGAAGAGGTTCAGCATAGAAACCATCAATCATGACACTGGCTTAATTGGGAATTTCTGGTCATTTTATGAAATAATTTGTAAAAGACTAGAGAAAATATACACAAAGAAAAACTCACAAATCCATATGTAAAAAGATTCTTTCTATAAATGCTAGAAGTTACAGCTCTCACCTGCTCAGAGTTCCACTACTTTCTTTTTTTTTTTTTTGAATTGGAGTCTCACTCTGTCACCCAGGCTAGAGTGCGGTGGCACACTCGCAGCCACCTGTGTTGACCTGCTGGGTTCCAGCAATTCTTCCACCTCAGCCTTCCAAGTAGCCGGAACAACAGGCATGTGCTACCATGCCTGGCTAATTTTTGTAAAGATGAGGTCTCGCCAAGTTGCCTGGGCTGGTCTCGAACCTGCAGGCTCAGGCAATCCACAGAGTTCCACTCTTTACTCTCCTTATGCAGTACTATTTACTCCTGTGACGAGCCACTATTTATACATTGATAACACTCAATTTTATATTTCTGGCCCAGAACTCTCATGTGCTTCAGATTCTTATACTAAAAATCTGCCCACAACTGGCCGAAGTCATGGCAATTCAAAAATCAAAATCAGTAAGGATTGTAGATGATTGAAACACTGAATTAATAAAAAATCCATATGATTCACAGTGCTATTTAAAAAACAGAAAGACTGAAAAAAAACTCATGTGTTACCATTTGAAATCACTATTTTAAACAACCCTTTACTTTGAAAATTGGCAAAAGGAAGGATCAAGTATATTTTTGCCTTTTCAGGAGGAAATGCATTACTGGATATCTAAATAGCCCAGCTGATGAGAAGCTTTACATTATAGAACACCAGCTAATAAATGGAGAAGGAAAGAATTGAAAAATGTCATTTTGTAGCCTCTAATGAAAAGACTGACTTAGGTAAGGATTTCTAATTTGTGTTCATCAGTAGGCAAACAGTTGACAGGAAATAGAATTTGTATAATTTTAGAGTAACACAACAGATTACTTCCCAGTGGAGAGGATTTCAAAGAAAGAAAGGATTAGTCCACCATCATCTTTAGTCAAGGAACATGTCTCAGCATCAATAGTGGTAGACCAACCATGTATACATCTTTTATTGTAGTTTAGAAGTAGTTTTTTTTCCCTTTAAATTTTTTTTTTTAATTTTAAAGATGTGGGGTACAATTCAGAATTAGGTATACAAGTGTTCATTATGCAGCTATCCTGGTTGATGAGGTGTGCCCTCCCCTTTCTCAGGCAGATTCCCACTACTGCCAAGCCCACTTGCCCGCTCCCCTCCTGGCAGTTTCCCCCTACTACCAGTCCTTTTCTTATAGTATTATGATAATTGTTCAAGGTCCACTTATGAGTGAGGACACGTGATACTCAGTTCTTTGTTTCTGTGAAATATCACTCAGTATTATGGACTCTAAGTCCATTCAGGTTGCTGTGAAGTTCATGATTTTGTTCTAGAAATAGTTTCTAATGCATCATATTACTTATGATGTATTTTGGCTCTAAATAGTTAATTTGAATCATCAACCTTTTAGACAGAACTTTTTTTTTTAAACAGGAAATAGAAGAGATAACGCTGTGAGGAAGCAACCAGACAAATACAGGGAGTAGGACATTCTGCAGGACAATAGGCTAGTCTCTTCATAGGTCAACATCATAATCAAGGGGGAAAGAGATGGTTCAACCAGATGCCACACATGGACCCATGATGGAAACTTGTATGTACAAACCAGCTGTCAATATTTTGGTGTCAAATGGAGAAGTTTGTATATGGGATGTGTATTATATGAGATGGAAGTCCACTGAAATGAAAAATTAGAAATCAATATCTAAAAAAAAAATAAGTTAAAAAAATACCTTGTACAAAATGATCTCAAATTAGTGAAAAATATATGTACATTTGTGCATAGAAAAAGATAGAGGAATATGTACTAAGATAGTATAGTAGTGATCTGGGAAGTAAGAAGGCAATGTCCTAACTTTTGTAGTTTTGTTTGCTGATATTTAAAAATGTATTAAGCTTCATATATTTTAAATATCAAGTTTTAAATATTTAGTAATAATGTATAACATGCCTAAAGGTTCAACCCAAATGCTTCCTGAGATATCACAAACTTTACGTAGCCAGTTCCCTTAACATAAATATATCCAAAACTGTCTCCTAGAGTGTTCCTTATCTCAGGGAATTGTTTATGTCAGAAACTATCCTTATCAACTTCCCACATCTCTCTTCTACAACTGTCATATGCAACCAGTCACCAAGCCCTGATGATTTTACTGCTTAAAACTTAAAAGTAGGGTCAGGTATGGTGGCTCACACCTGTAATCCCACACTTTGGGAGGCCAAAGCAAGAAGGATTGCTTGAGTCCAGGAGTTTAAGCCCAGCCTAAGCAACATAGCAGACTTTGTCTCTACAAAAATTTTTTAGAGACAAATTTTAGATACACAAATTCATGAAGCATTCTATATTTTAAAAAAAGAAAAAGAAAAAAATCTCAAAAATGAGCTTGTGTTGTGGCCGTGTGTCTGTGGTCCTAGCTACTCTGGAGGCTGAGGAGAAAGGATCTCATGAGCCCAGGAGGTCTGGACTGTGATGAGCTGTTATCATGCTGCTGTAATACAGCCTGAGTATGGAGTGAGACCCCAGCTCAACAAAACAAAAACCAAAAAACCAAAAAACCAAAACCAAAAACAAAACCCTCTAAAACAAACACAAAAAAACACAAGTCCTCACATTTCTCACTATCTATATGTACTGCAATCACAATTTCTTTCCTTAGTACTTAACAATCTTGCTTCACAAATCTGAACTTCCTCTGGTTAATACCTGCCCCATTCCCCTCTTTCCTGCACCCCCCCACTCTCCACTCAAAGTTTACTGTTGTCCTCAGAACAGTTCAAATACTTTAGTGTGTCTCATAAGGGCTCAATCAACTGGGTCCTGTATAGTCTCTGATGTGCATCTATTTTTTTTTTTGACACCAATTTATGTAAAAACCACCTCACTTCATAACTGCATATCTTCATATCTTCAATAAAATTGTTGAAGAATCACATAATGTATCTGGCTGAGAAAGAGCAAAGATCTTTACCACTGGCTTTTCAGTGCTAAGATTTGCAGTGGAGGTTGGTGACACTTTATTCATCTTCCCCGCATCATTCTTTTTCTACTAAAATGCAATGTCCCAGTCATAAGTTGAGTTGCCATACATGGCTGATGTATTTCTGGGGTTTCTATTCTCTTCCTTTAGTTAATTTTTCTAACACTTTCCCAATACCACACTGTCTTAATTATTATATGTATGTTTATATGAAATTTGTCCTGCCCTTTCTCTTCTGAAATGGATTCTTCTTCGTTAAACTGACGAACTCTTCACTGGTATTGGCTGACGTTGAAATCACACTTTATTTATGTACCTGTGGGGAGCATGTTATATAATAGTTTCTATCCTTACACAGCTCTCTCATGTTCCACAGCCATCCACTGTACCCTAATATTGAGAAACAATACTAAAAAGCATTGGCTAGGAAAAACAATAGTAGTGAAAAGGAAAAAAAAAATCCATTATAACAGGGAGGAAAATGTCTTGAGCATGTGGTCTAATGGTGAATTAAGGTTGTTGTTTTCTTTAATCGTACAAATGAAAATTCATTGTGATGTGTTTCTTTGGTGTACAATCAAGTAGTGTATCCTACTTGATTATGTAGTTATATGTACCTGTTATGTATCCTCAGCATATCAGGATATTAAAAAACCTAAGTTGGAATTTACATGTGTACCAAATATAGCCCTAAATAATCTTTGGAAAAAAAATTTAACTGGAACATAACTGTGAAAGGAGAATACTTTGGGAATATAGAGGACCTGGGGACATGAGTGACAGGAAAAGTTTACCTGAAAGTGAGGCTCTTTGAGTATACCAACTAGTTCTGCCACATTTTCATCCACATTTATTAGAGGAGTGATATCTTCAAGAATTTCATTGACTAATTCCAAGTTATTATCACTCACAGCTTCTAGTTTTGAATCTTCTAGCCTCTCGTGAGCCTGAAAAGATAACAGTGCATTAAAGTAGTAACACTTAATTGCTTTGCTCCAGACCATGGTTTATTTCCTGATTTATTTATTTTTCATAGTTTTAAAAGACATTATTTGAAAATTTAATTCATGTAAGACAAATTTAATATTTCAATCAGACAATATATAGATTTTAGAGTAAGTGCATCATGCAGTGTCATAAGTCTTGACCTCTATTTCTATACCGAAAGTCATGAAAAACTCATTTTTATAACTAAACCATGAAAATATGAACAGACCAGATGATTATTTTAAAATAGAATATACTCCCTACCCACCAAATAATTTCCTAATGACTTTCTAGTCAAGCCTTAAACTAGAGATGCTATTGTTTATGCTTTATTAAAAGAAATGGTTAAGTATAATAGAAAACAAAGAATAGGAAAATAATCATTATATATGCTAATATTTTGAAAAATTATAAAAAATCATTCTAGAAACCCTAGAACCTGAAGTTACTATCTTCCAATTTTGAAAATCAGCAAAAAGTTCTTTTGGAGCAGGTGGCCCTTGAACTAGACTTTGAAAGACCATTAATGATTTACTTAAGAGAAGTTTCCTGTCTTTATAATGTAAGTTGTTTTTCTTTTCTTTTCTTTTCTTTTTTTGAGTTGGAGTCTCACTCTGTCGCCCTGACTGGAGTGTAGTGGCTGCTCCCGGCCACCGCAGCCTCGACCTGCTGGGCTCCGGCGATCCTTCCGCCTCAGCCTTCCAAGTAGCCGGAATTACAGGCATGTGCTACCATGCCCGGCTGATTTTTTGATTTATTGTAGAGATGAGGTCTCGCTGCCCAGGCGGGTCTCAAACCCGCGGGCTCAGGCAATCCACTCACCTCAGCCTCCCAAAGGCGCGGGATTACAGGCTGAGCCACCGAGCCCGGCTGTTTTTCTTTTAATCTAACATTTTTTTCCACAGAAAATATACCATGTACCACACTGCCACAGAAAATAAGTAATTCAAATTATTTTTTCATAGTAGGAGTAAGATGGAGTTTTAAATTCAAACTGATAATGAACACTAAGGAGACACCATATTTTAAGTAGTCTTTGCTTTTCTGATAAATGGTTGTTATCTGATTTTGAAGACAGGAAGAACATAATTATTAAGATTTAATTCATAAATAAAACCATGAAAAATGACAAATCTTATATTTTAGAATTTATTTCTACAACTGTTGAAGATCTAAATTTTAAGTGGTAATGTATCAATTAAACTTTATTGGATTTCCAAACTACAATGCTTTAGAATGTTATTTCTACCACACAGAGTGAATTCTTCAGAGTCCAAATAAAACATTCTAATTTTAAAAATACACTTTTTTTGTTTAAATCTATTTTTTCTAGGGTAGTTACAAGAGTGAAATAGTTCTTAAGTGGAATATAAGGCTATATATTAAGCAACATATTTTTTTTTTTTGAGTTGGAGTTTCACTCTGTCGCCCAGACTGGAGAACAGTGACTGCTTCTGGCCACCGCAGCCTCGACCTGCTGGACGATCCTTCCGCCTCAGCCTTCCAAGTAGCTGGAACTACAGGCGCGCACTACCACGCCCGGCTAATTTTTATTTTTTTTGATTTATTGTAGATATGAGGTCTTGCCAAGTTGCCCAGGCGGGTCTCGAACCCGTGACCTCAGGCAATTCACTCACTTCAGCCTCCCAAAGCGTGGGATTACAGGTTGAGCCACCGAGCCCGGCTTAAGCAACATTTTAAAGAAAGATTTCAAAAGAAGAAATTTTAAAAGTCATATAAAATAGACTGACAAAGAAGAAAAAACTGTTCTTAAACAAAAAGAAAAATATTGAAAGACCAAATATAATATAAACAGAGGAAGAAGTTTCTATTAAATTTAGATGAGAAAACATTAGAAAGACTACAAATGCTATCAAGAATGAGTAAATTTGTAATTTTCTGAAAGTATAATACAAGCCAGATATGGATGGGATGGTGTGAAGATACTCAACATTATCACAAAAAGATTATTAACACTGGAAAAAAACTAACATAATCTACAGAATTAGTTAACTCTTACAAAATAAGCTAAAATTACCAATTATTTAAATACAAATACTTGCTGGTAAAAATAACTGCCACCTAACTAGGCATCTTTAACCTTATGATACTCCAATACTTTTATAGTAGCATAAAAATAAAGCTTTTTAAAAAAAGTATAGAAAGAACTGTAATATTTATAGAAGGTGCGTGTGTGTGTGTGTGTGTGTGTGTGTTGGGGACTATAATTTAAGGTGTGTGTGTGTGTGTGTGTGTGTGTCTGTGTGTATTTAGCCAAGGTAGGTATATTATCATACTTACTCTACAGACAAAGACACTTATGAAAAAGAGGTAAAGTGATTGTTTGAGTTCACAGTCTGGTAAATAGCAGAGTCTGGTAGTATAATACTAGGACTTGAGCTCTTACCTACTAAAGGTTGACTTTATTATTATACAGAGAGCACTCTAACATTATCCTGCAGTTAATTATTCAATCCAATTATGATGCATTACTCTCACTCACTTAAATGTATAACATATGCTCTCACCGACTGCTAGGTTCTTCTAGTCTGGATGTGTTAATTCTGTTCTATCAAATCTGTCCCCATAGTCATTTTATACTCCTATGGTTCAGAATACCACCTCTCTCTCTTTCACTCCTTTGTTGCAAGTGGGAGCTATAAAGACCGTCTGTTTCTTCAGGAGATAGATAATGACTGACTTACTACTTTCAGGTACTATGTCAACATCTTTTCTATACATATATCCTGTGTTATATGATCAACACACAATAATAATACTTTAGACACCAGAAGACTTTGGTTTATTTTAGGACTCTGGGGCAAGTAAAGGAACAGAAATGATCAATGATTTGAAAACTCTAATGCATCTCTCCTTCTTAGTATGTGGATCTACCTAATGCTCCCAAATTTGATGAGGAAAAGTAGAAATGTGGAAAGCTTAATGACAAGACAGAAAGAGGAAGTCAAGTGGGAGGGCAGAACTGTGTTATAAAAAAACCTAAACCTACCTGAAAGTTTTTTTCACATCACCCTCATAGACTGGGTATAAGGAAGAAGAGAAATCTCACTAGAAAATACAGAAATTCTCAGGAAAAAGTTTTTTTAGAAACTGCAGCTAAAGTTATATTAACACGGAAAATCAATTTTTGAAATGTATTTGGGTTTAATTAAGATCAATTTTACTTTAGCCAAGAAAGCAAATGTAGGTCTATATTTACTCCTATGTACTTTTTAAAGTTATGAAATATTGTCAAAGAACTTGGAACTTCTAATTCACTTTAAAGTCAGAATTTACTTAGTAGTTTTCAAGAGGCAAGCACTAACTTGAATTTTATCAAACTAAAAAAGACAAAGGAAATATTAAAAGTGACCAGGGGGACAGGTGAGCCATATCTTGTATAAATGAATGGGTCTTGTTTCCTTTTTTTTTTTAAAGTATTATTAGCAGCGAGACTTCATCTCTATAATAAATCAAAAAATTAGCCGGGCGTGGTAGCGCGCGCCTGTAATTCCGGCTGCTCAAAAGGCTGAGGAGGAAGGATTGCCGGAGCCCAGCAGGTCGAGGCTGCGGTGGCCGGGAGTGGCCACTGCACTCCAATCTGGGCAACAGAGTGAGACTCCAACTCAAAAAAAAAAAAAAAAAAAAAAAGCTATCATAACTCAATAAAAACATATTTCACTTGCCACAAGTGGTTGGAAGAACATTCCATGATTGGCATTGTAGAACACTGGGAACTGATACAAATATGGCCTAGCCTTCTTATACATCCAGTTCTGAGAATCCTATTCACCACTGCATCTTGAAAAACGAACTGCAGGGAAGAAAAAGTTCTTTCAGAACGTCTGAGTATTTTACTCAAGCAGGATCCAACCATGCTGCAAACAAGAAATTATTTAAATAAAAGTTGTAGGCTATATATGAAGTGACAAATAAAATTTATTATTACTATTATTTATAGAAACCTGGTCTTTCCTTCTTAAAAAAGCAAGGACCACATCATAAATTTTGTTTCTATCTTCTTAGAACAAGGCTAAGTATGTAGTAGTTACTTATTAAGTATTTCTTGAAAAAGCTAAGTATGTTAATGGGAATACGTTCTGCTGTGGTTAAGAGTCATCCTCTTCTTTTATTCTAGAGACCTAAAACATGAAAGATCAAGACAAATCTACAAATACTAAAAAATAAGAATTTGAACAGAAGATAGAAATAAGGCACAGAGAATGGTGAACTCAATTTGTACTTTGTTTTGATATAATGCATATATTATATCAAAAGGATGAGCTTTGCTCTAAAAAAAAGATGAAATAAATATGCGCAAATTAGAATGGAATCCTCTAATGTGTAAAGAACTTATCAGAAATCATCTAGTTAACCAAAAGGAGCTCAGTTTTCTTGATTAGATAAATTACATATCGAGGTACTCAGGGAGCTTCTAAATAATGCTGCTGAGCCACCCCTAGAGATGTCTGTAGACTCAGGAGAACTGTAGAGATGTCAAAAAAACTAGAAAAGGAAATGCTATACTTTTTTAAAAGGAAAAGGAACATTTTAAAATGTTTTTAATATTTGAAGAAAACATAAAATAATCTTTTTATAATCTTTGAGTGGGAAAGATCTTTCTAACTATAATGTAAAATCTGAAAGCTATAAATTATTCTCAGAAAGAGGTCCAATAAAATTCACTAGATTGAACATTTTAAATCTCTCATAAAAATCAGCAAAGTCAGATACAAATGACAAACTAGGATCAAAACAATTACAAATTATATTAAAGACAAAAAGTTAATTTCTGTACATATAAAGGACTTCTATGAATAAGAAAAAGATCAACAACTCATTCAAAGAAATGAGTGAGGAGTATGAACAAAAAATTCACATAAAGAGAAATTCAAATACCTCTTTTTAAATTTAATTTTTTATTTGTAATTGACACACATATATATATACTATATATTTATGGGGTTCAGTGTGATGTTTTATTCACAATAACATAAAAAAGAATTAAATACTTAGGAGTAAATTTAACAAACCAAGTGCAAAATTTGTAGTCTGAAAATTATAAGACATTGTTGAAAGAAATTAAAGAAGATATAAATAAATGGAAAATTGTCCCATGTTCATGGATTAGAAAACTTAACACTGTTAAGATGGCAATACTCCCCAGAATGAACTACAAATTCGATGTAATGCCTGTCAGAATACCATGCAACTTTTTGGAGAAATTGACAAACTGATACTAAAATTTTTATAGAATTGCCAGGAATTTGGAACAACAAAAACAGTCTTGAAAAATAACAAAGCAAGGGTACTCACATATCTTGATTTCAAAACTTACTACACAAGAGTTACCAAAACAGGGTTGTACAACCACAAGGATAGACAAATAGATCTATGAAATAAAATTGAAATTCAGAAAATAAATCCATATGCCAATGGTCAGCTTCTACGTGTTAGACAGAGGTGTCAAAATCATCCAATGGGGAAAAATATTCTTTTTCAACAAATGGTGCTGAGACATCATTTGAAAGAATACTCATTTCAACAAATGAATTAAATAAGCACATGTAAAAGATATAAGTTGAAGCCTAACATCAAACCGTATACATAAATTAAATCACATGAATTCAACACTTAAATGTAAGAGCTAAAACTATAACGCTCTTAGGAAACATAAGGGTAAATCTTCATGACCTTGGATTTGGCAAAGGCCTTACATATGAGACCAAGCACAAGCAACAAAAGAAAAACAAGGACAAATTTAAATTAAATTAAAAACTTCTGTGTTTCAAAAGGCACCATGAAGAAAGTGAAAACACAACATACATAATGAAAGAAAATATTTGTAAATTATATATCTGATAAGGGACTTGTACCTATATAAAAAAGTTCTTACAACTTCATAATAAAAAGAAAAATAACTCAACTTCAAAATGAGTACAGAAGGTCAGGCATTGTAGCTCACACCTGTAATCCCAGAGCTCTGGGAGGCCAACATGGGAAAATTACTTGAGCCCAGGGGTTTGAGACCAGCCTGGGTAACATAGTAAGACACCATTTCTACAAACATATATATTTAATTTGCTGGACACGATGGCACATGCCTGTATTTCTGGCTACTGGAGAGGCTGAGGTGAGGGGATCACTTGAGCACGAGTTCAAGGTTATAGTGAGCTATGACCATGCCACTGCACTCCAGCCTGGGCAACAGAGTGAGATCCTACCTCAAAAAAAGGGGGAAGGGGGGAATAATCTGAATAGGTATTTCTCCAAGGAATATACATATAAGAACATGAGCTATCATGGAAATGCAAATCAAAACAACAATAAAATACCACTTCACACCAACTAGGATGATTAGAACCAAAAGTCAGATAATATCAAGTGTTGAAGAGTATGCAGAGATATCAGAACCCTTGCACACTGCTGGTGGAAATATAAAATAGTACAGCTACTATGGACAAGAGTCTGGCAGTTCCTTAATCAAACAGAGTTGTCATATAACCTAGCAATTCTACTCCTATTTATATACTCAGGATACATAAAACATCACAAAAATCTGTACATGAATGCTTATAGCAGCACTATTCATAATACATCTCTAATCTCAAAATCCCAAATCCTAAATGCTCCAAAATCTGAAACTGGGAATTTTCCAAAATTAATGATGGTACCAAATGACAGATGCAAGCAGCTCAAAGAATACTGAGCAGATAGCAGATAAACATCACAAACTCCAAATCTAGGCATATTGTATTCAGATGGCACATTTTTTTTCCTTCGGTGTTAGAATCAATTATTTTTATTGCAATATTTGATATTTGGCTTATAATGGAATTCTGGACATTCAGGAACTTATGACAAAAAAGTCAAAATTTTATGTATTTTTCTAATGTGTGGTAACGTGTGAAACAGTCACCAACATGTATTGCAGGTACATTGATACATGTTGTGAGATAGTAATAGGTTTGTATTCCACCAGGTGGAAGTAATCTTCCACTTGGTGTTTTTCATTTTTTAAAAAATATATGGGGTACAATTTAGGGTTAGGTATACAAATGTTCATTATGCTGATGAGGTGTGCCCCGCATCTCGGCAGTTTCCCACTACTGCCAATCCCATCCTCGCTCTCTTGGCTGTTTCCCACAACTGTCAATCCTTTTCTTATAGCATTATGATAATTGTTCAAGGTCCACTTATGAGTGAGAACATGTGGTACTCAGTTCTTTGTTTCTGTGATAGATCACTCAGTATTATAGACTCTAAGTCCATCCAAGTTGCTACGAAGTTCATAATTTTGTCCTTCTATTTATGGATGTGTAATATTCCATCGTATGTACATGTACTACTTTTTTTTTTAGCCAGTTCTCTTTCAATGGGCAGCACAGTTGGTTCCATGTTTTTGCTATTGTGAATAATGCTGCAATAAATATGTGTGTGCAGGTATCTTTTTCATAGAGTGATCTGAGTTACTCCAGGTATATTCCTAGTAGGGGGATTGCAGGGTCATATGGAAGGTCGATTTTTAGATCTTTTAGGAATCGCCACACTGCTTTCCACAGAGAATGTACTAGTTTACACTCCCACCAACAGTGTAAAAGTGTTCCTTTTTCCTCGCATCCTCTCCAGGATCTGTTGTTTTTTCAGTGACTGATTATGGCCATCCTGACAGGAGTCAGGTGGTATCTCAGTGTGGTTTTAATTTACATTTCTTTGATGACTAATGAGGCTGGGCATTTTTTCATGTTGGCTGCTCATATGTCTTCTTTTGAGAAGTATCTATTCATATCTTTTGTCCACTTTGTAATGGGGCTGCTTTTTTCTTTTCAGCACGTTTGCGTTCCTTGTAGATCCTAGATGTTGGGACTTTGTCAGATATACAGTTAGCAAATATTTTTCCCCCAGTCTGTGGGCTTAGACTGCAGAAAATTAAAAACAAAGAGAAAATCTTGAAAGAACCTAGATGCAAGGGGTGGGGTGGGGGGGATCCTTACCTATAGAGAAACAAGCATAAAAATATCTAACTTCTCTGCAGAAGTCATGCAAGCAAGAAGAGAGAGTAGTGAAATATTTTTAAATGTTGAAGGAAAAAAACCCCTAGAATTATCTATCCAGTGAATTTATCATTCAAAATGAAAGAGAAATAATGACTTTTTCAAACAAACAAAAATTGAGGGAATTTGCTACTAGTATACCTGCCTTGCAAGAAATGTTAAAAGAAGTTCTTCAGAGAGAAGAAAAATGCCATAAGACCAAAACTCAGGTCTACATAAAGAAGAGCACTAGAGAAAAAAATAAAGGTAGAATATTTTATTTTCCTATTCTTAATTAGTTTAATAGATATTAGTTTTATTTGTAACAGTAGTAACAATGTATTTAGTAATTACAACTTATTTGGATAAATGAAATAAATGATAGTCGTGTTACAAAAGACCTGGGGGAGAAATGAGAAATACTCTGTTAAAAGGTAGTCACACACCCATGAAGTGGTACAGTGACATTTGAAAGTAAATTAGACTGCAAAGGCATTTTGCAAAACAAGAGGAACCTCTAAAAAAGTTTTTAAAATTATACATAATTAATATGCTAAGAAAGGAGAAAAGAATGAAATCATATAAAATGCTTAAACCAGGAAAGGCGGAAAATGGGTAGAGGATGGAAGGAAGGAAAGGAGAGAGAGAGGGAGATAACAAATAGAAAATAGCAGTATGAAAGATATTAATCAAATTATATCAATAATCACTTGACCTAAATACTCAATTATCTAAAGACACCAATTAAAAGAGACTGCCAGAATGACTAAAAAAACAAGATCTAAGTATATGTTGTATGCAAGAAACTTACTTTAAATATAAAGGCATAGGTAGATTAAAAGTAAAAGATATGGAGAAAGATACATCATGCTAACATTAATCAAAGAAAGTTGGAATAGTTATATTAATTTTAGACAGAGCAGATTTCAGATCAAGGAAAATTACTGGGAACAAAGAGGGGTATTAGATAATGATAAAAGGGTTAATTCTCCAAGAAGATATAACAATGCAAAAAGTATATGTGTCTAACAACAGAGCATTAAAATCTGTGATACAAAATCTGACAAAAGTGCAAAACTGCAAAAACAAATAGATTACCCCATTATGTAGTGTTATATATATGGTTATGATGGGGTAATCTATTATAGTTGGAGGCTTCGACATCTCTCTATCAGTATAGGTAAATCTCAGAGATATTGCAGGTTCTGTTCCAGATAACTACAATAAAGCACATTCTACAATAAAGTGAGTCACACATTTATACTCACCCTGTGCATATAAAAGTTATGTTTATACTATATTTAGTCTATTAAGTATGCAACATTACGCCTAAAAAACAATGTACATACCTTGACTTAAAAATAGAAGCTAAAAATTTCTAATGATCATTTGAACCTTTAGCAACTCATAATCTTTTTGCCAGTGGAAAGTCTTGCTTCAACGGCTGCTGAAGAATGGGGTGCCAGTGGTGGTCATTGAAGGGTGGTGGTTGCTGAAGGATGGGGTACCTGTGACAATTTCTTAAAATAAGGCAATGAAGTTTGCCACATCTATAGACTCTTTCTTTCACAAAAGCTTCCTCTGTAGGATACATTGCTGTTTGATAGCATTTGGCCCAGTAGAACTTCTTTCAAAATTGGAGTCAACCTTCTACAGCTCTGCCACAGTTTTATCAAGTAAATTTATTCTAAATCCTTTGTTGTTATTTCAACAATGTTCACAGCATCTTCATCAGGAGTCGAGTCTACCTCAAGAAATCACTTTCTTTGCTCATCCATAAGAAGCAACTCTCCTCGTTCATTTTTAAGTTTGATCACAGACTGCCACAATCCAGTCACATCTTCAGGCTCCACTTCTAATTCTTGTTCTCTTATTATTTCCACCACATCTGCAGTGACTTCCTCTACTGAAGTGCTGAAGCCCTCAAAGTCACCCATGAAGACTGGAAACTACTTTTTCAAACTTCTATGTTGATATTCTGATCTCCTCCCCTGAATCACAAATGTTCTCAATGGCATTTAGAATGGTGAATCATTTCCAGAAGGTTTTCAATTTACTTTGCCCAGATCCATCAGAGGCGTCATTATCTATGGCAGCTATGGTTCTAAGAAATGTTGCTTAAATAAGACTTGAAAATCAAAATTATTCCTTGGCTCATGAGCAGCAGAACAGACATGTTAGGAAGCATTAAAAAAAAAAAAAAATTCAGGTGGGACATGGCAGCTCATTCCTATAATCCCAGTACTTTGGGAGGCCAAAGTGGGAGGAATGTTTGAGCCCAGGAGTTCAAGACCACCCTTGGTAAAATAGCTAGACTTCAACTCTACAAAAAATAAAAAAATTAGCCAGGCATGGTGGTGTGTACCTGTAGTTCCAGCTACTCAGGAGGCTGAGGGAGGAGAATTGCTTGAGTCCTGGAATCTGAAGCTGTGGTGAGCCATAACAGTGCCACTGCACTCCTGCCTGGGCAACACAGTGGGATCCTGACTCAAAAGAAAAACAAAAAAAGAAAAGAAAATATTCATCTCCTTATATATCTCCATCAGAGCATCAGAGCTTTTGGGTGATAGATGCATTGCCAATGAGCAGTAACATTTTCAAAGAAACACAGTGTTCTTTTCTGAGCAGTAGATCTCAAAAGTGGGCTTAAAAAAATTCAGCAAACCATGCTGTAAAGAGATGTACTGTAATCCAGGGTTTGCTGTTTCATTTACAGAGCACAGGCAGAGTAGATTTAGATTTAGTATAATTCTTAAGAGCCCTAGGATTTTCAGAATGGCAAATGAATACCAACTTCAACTTAAAGTCACCAATTCTATTTGCCCCTAACAAAAGAGTCAGCCAGTCTTTTGAAGCCAGGTATTGATTTCTCCTCTTTAGCTATGAAAGTCTTAGGTGGCATCTTCTTCCAATAAAAGGCTTTTTTTGTTGACACTGAAAATTTATTATTTAGTGTAGTCACCTTCATTAATGATCTTAGTATATGTGCTGGATAACTTGTTGCAGCTTCTACATCAGCAATTGCTGATGTAAGTTTTGGCTTAAGGGGCTGTTGTGGCTGGTTTGATCTTCTATCCAGACCATGCAAGCTTTCTTCACATCAGCAAACTAAGGTTGTTTTGCCTTATTGTTCATATGTCCATTGAAGTAGCACTTTTAACTTTCTTCAAGAAATTTTCCACTAGGTTTAAGCATTTGTAGCTTTTGATTGAAAGTGAGAGATGTGTGATTCTTCCTTTCACTTGAACACTTAGAGGTCACTGTAGGGTTATTAACTATCCTAATATTGTTGTATCTCAGGGAATGGGGAGGTTTAAGGAATGGGAGAGAGATGGTGTAATGGCTGTGGTGCAGCAGTCAGAACACACACTCCATTTATTAAGTTCATCATTTTATATGGGCATAGTTTTTGATACCTCCCCGAAATTACAATAGTGACATCAAAGATAACTGATCACAGATCAACATGAGATATAGTAATAATGAAAAAGTTTGAAATATTCCCAAAATTATAAAAATGTGACACAGAAACGTGAAGTGAGTACATGCTGTTGAAAAAATAAGCCAAAAAACTTGTTCATTTCAGGGTTGTCACAAATCTCCAATTTGTAAAAAATGCAATAATCTGCAAAGAGTAATAAAGTGAAGTGCAATAAAACAAGGTATGTCTATTTTTCTTTTTCTCCCTTCTCTTTTCTTTCTGGGATACTAATTACATATATGTTAGATCTTTTCAGTATGTCTTATACATTCTGTTATCTTTTTATATTCTATGAGTTTTAGTTTGAATATTTTCTATTAACCTCTTCAAATTCACTAATTCCTTCTTCTGGTGTGTCTAGTCTTCTATCATTCCATCAAATGAGCTAATTTCAGATATTGTATTTATTTTTGCTTCTAAAATTTCCATTTGATCATTTTTAATTCTGACTTTTTTTTGAGTCAGAGACTTATTCTGTTGCCCATGCTGGAGTGCAGTGGCACCATCATTGCTCACTGCAGCCTCAACTTCTTGGGCTCAAGTGATCCTTCCACTTCAGCCTCCTGAGGAACTAGGACTACAGGTGCATGCCACTACACCCAGCTAAGTTTTTTTTTTTTTTTTTTTATAGCCGGGGTCTCACTATGCTGGCTAAACTTGTCTCAAACTCTTAGGCTCAAGCAATCCTCCCACCTCAGCTTCGCAAAGTATTGGGATATAGGCATTAGCTACCATGCCTGGCCTCTTAATTCTGACTTTCTGGTAATATTTTACAGCCATTTCTCCATTTTGTATTAAAAACACATTAATAAATTTAAATCCTTGTTTATGAAGTCTAACAAAAGGACTGCCTCTTATTTTTCTCATGATGGTTGGTCACTTGCTCCTGCCTCTCTGCATATCTAGTGACATATGCCTCTCTTTTTTCCCTCCTACTTGTTATACTGTAAGTGTTAATCTGTTGTGGCTTACTATCTCTTTATTGGAAGCAGAAGCCCTTCCTCATTCCTGAGACTTTTTTTTTTTTTTAACCTACATTGTAGGAGTATTGAACTACTATTGTTTTTACTCATTGAGAATCTGTTTCAATGTTTGATGTTATTGGGTGAGTCTATTATTTTACTTTCATCAGAAACAATAAAAACTGACAGTCAACAGTATGACATCAAGAGAAGAGTGAAAAACTATTTTTAAAGTACCAACAAGAATCCAAGGTAGCCATTTTATATAGGCTTAAACAGTTCCTACTTATTTCTATAGCCCTGGAGTTATTAATTTACTTCAGCACAGTAGTGATTAACATTTATGATAAGACATTTGAATCTGAAAGTAAGTAATATCTTGTATATTATCAAAATGTAAAAATATCAAATAAACTTTGGAAAGACTGCAATTAAAAATGATTACAATAAAAATTCCAGTTCGGTGATCTGCTAGTGAATTGGTTTCTACTTAGAAGCCTTTATACCAAGTGACCTTAGTATGAGTAAGTATAAATAAAATGAAGAGTCTGCATCATTAACTCATTTTTACTAATGGAAAACTTTGTAAAGGGTATCCTTCAGAAATCCTGGAAGAAAACAAGTCATAGAGTATGGTTAGGAAAAGACGTCAGGAGGGGGTGAATACAATATTCTCAGAGAACAAAAAGAAAAAGAAATGACAAGATGGCTATATGAAAAACAGGTCAGAGAAAGCAAAGGCAAGTGACATAGGTTCTTGAAAGCAAGAATCATTTGAGGGAACTCTAAAGAAGGGGAGAGCTGGGTTGTAAAGTAATATACTTAGCTTTTGTGATATCTATACAGTTATTATGGGAAAATAGTATATATAAGTAAAATGAAACTGTACCAAGAAAATGGTTGTAAAGTATATTTATAAGTTCAGGAGATTACTTCAGAGTTGACTATGGAAACCAGTCTTAAAATATCAGTGTTATGCAAGAAAAAACAAGATTTCAAAAACATACTAGATAAAGGAAGCCAAGAATTTAAATGAAAAACAAGTATACAATCTAACATAAAAGAAGAAAATCAGTACCTTGCTGTAGTTACAAATGGAAACAGAACCAGGATCTTTTTCACAGGCCCCATTATAACACAACTGTGCAGATATGATTTCTCTAAACCTTAAAGGTGTTAGGTAAAAACTAAGAGTTATTCCATCCTGTAGTTAAAGTCAGACTAGAAAAGGCAAAAGTGACTTAATTTTTGCATAAGTAAGATTTCATCATATGATAAGTGCCATTATTTGCTAACTAGAACTAAGGTATATCAACCAAGTTCTAAAATAGTAATACCTGAAAAGACCTCTGTAAAAACAATTTCCAAAATAATTCAGTAATCCTGTAAATAAATCAATTTACCTTAGCAAGTGATTTTACAATAGGATTTTCCATAATTCCCTTGAGGAAAATTAGGTCTATTTCTTCTGCTCCTGTAGAAGACGGCAGCTCCGTAAGGTTTTCCAAGACTTGCTGCATTGCTGCTGAGATGAAAAGCAACATTAAAATAAACAAACAAAAAACCCTTCAATTCCAAACCATTATTGGGTAAGATTATTAAAAAATGCAAATAAACATACATTAAAATAATCTTTTGAAAAATTACATTTAAAAAAGGGAACTGTTAAACTGTAGGAGTTTCAAGTTGACTTCCCTTAAATTAGTTAGAAAGGATAGATTTTGATATGCAATTTGGGCTCTATCAGAATACTTTATACATACTTACAACCTTGCACTTGCTTTACATTTTTCAAATTTAAAAATATTAACCTAAGAAGATAAAAATCTCAATCCTTATAAAAGGCAAAATGACTGAATTAGCAAATCAAAAAACTTCTCACACACCCAGAACCAGGCTTCACTGGTGAATTCTATTTAAAAAAGAATTAAAACCAATACTTCACAAACTCTTCCAAAAAAATAGAAGAGGAAACACTTCCCAACTCATCCTATGAGACCAACTACCCTGATACTAAACCCCAAAACAACACAAAAATATTACAGCCAATATCTCTTATAAATACAGGTACAAAAATCTTTAACAAAATACTAGCAAATTCAATCCAGCAACACATACAAAATATTGTAAACAATGGTCAAATTCAATTTATCCCAGGAATGCAAGAGTAGTTCAACATATGAAAATCAATCAATATACCATATTAACAGAACAAAGACCAAAAACTAAATGACATCTCAATAGACCAAGAAAAAGCATTCGACAAAATTCAAAAAGTTTTCAAAATAAAAAACATTCACCAAACTAAAAATAGAAGGGAAATTCCTCATCCTGATAAAAGGCAGCTATGAAAAACTCACAACAAACATCATACTTAATGGTGAAAGACTGGATGCTCTCTCCCTAAGATCAGGAATAAGACAAAGTTGTCCACTCTTGTTGTGTCTATTCAATTTCATATTGGAAGTTCTAGCCAAGCCAGTTAGGCAAAAAAGAAAAGAAAAGAAATAGGAAATTAAAGGTATCCAGATTGGAAAGTAATAAGTAAAATGATCTCTATTTGTAGATATGATCGTATGTATGAAAAAATCCTAATACACAAAAAATGTATTAGAATAAATGGCTTCACCAAGGTTTTAAGATACACAATCAATACACAACAATCAGTTATATTTCTATGCACTAGCAACGAACAATCCAAAAATCATTTTTATACTAGCATCAAAACAATAAAATACTGAGAAATAAATGTAGCAAAAGAACAAAGTTTGTACACTGAAACTAGAAAACATTAATCAAAGAATAAAAAAGATCTAACTAAATGGAAAGACATTAATGTTCACTGATTGGAAGACTTAATATTATTAAAATGGCAATATTCCTCAAATTGATCTACAGGTTTAATGCAATCTCTATCATAATCTCAGCTGCCCCAACTCCTTTTTTCCTGCAGAAATCGACAAGTTCATCCTAAAATTCATATGAAAAGACACCCAGAATAGCTAAAGAAATCTTCAAAAGGAAGAACAAAACTGGAGAACTCACACTTCTCAATTTCAAAACTTACTAAGAAGTTATAGTTATCAAGACTGTGTGAAACTAGCATATTGACAGACATATAACTAAACAAGAGTCTCAAAAAATTGTTAGAAATTTATGGACAACTGAATTTGATGGGGTGGCAAGACAATTCAACAAAGAAAATAATAGTCTTTCTAATAACTGGTGACGGAACAACTAACTGGATATGCACATGAAAAGAGTGAAGCTAGTCCTTTCCTTCATTCTCTATTGAAA
This sequence comes from Carlito syrichta, assembly GCF_000164805.1. NCBI lineage: Eukaryota > Metazoa > Chordata > Mammalia > Primates > Tarsiidae > Carlito > Carlito syrichta. The sequence continues at coordinate 545,671 of NW_007259215.1, forward strand.
TCTTAATTTCATTAGTTTTATCTCCTTCTGATTTTTTTTGGAATAAACAAATATAACATTTACTTGTTTTTAATATTAACTTTTATTTAAAATACAAACACTAAAAGTTAGCCATTACAACTAAATGGCTTATAATAAAATATAGCAGCCCTCTGTTTCATGCTATTTTCCCTTCTCCCAACTTATTCTACTACCCAGAAATAATTACTGTGAATTTGTTAATGGTTTCTTTTCATCAAATCTGTTGATAGTTTCTTTTCTCTTTGGAAAATATGTTAGTATTGCTACCTTTTGATTGACTCATTTTGGACATTATTGGCTTTCTGTTAGAATAGCAGAGTTTTAAGCCTTTACCTTCCCTATCTTCAGGCTCTCCATTTTCTATCAAATGAAGTGTTTTTCATATGAAACTCTTAAAAGTTTTTATTCAAACATTCCAACAAGTTTTTCACATTTCTATCAGCATATTTCCAAATGTTCAAATATTTTTCTACAACTCTATCAGATTTATTTCCTGACTCCTAGCCCTGATTTCCTTCTTAAAGCATTCTTCTCTTGTACTTTAATTTGGATAGGTTCATCTATAGGTCTCCTAGTCATTATGTGTAAATGACTGACAATTTTAGAAGTGAAGAGGTGAACAGGAGTACAATGTGCACTAGATACAAAAATAAGGAAAATCAGTATTGGATTAAGATGAAGAAAGAAGACACTAGGAAAAAGAATATGAAAAATACCTACCTCCTAATTTTACTTAAGGTCCAAAGTTTACCTTTAAGTGGGCAGAGAACAATAGAATTTTTTTTTTTTGTTGAGTTGGAATATCACTCTGTCACCCAGGCTGAAATGCAGTGGCATGCTCATAGCTCATTGCTACTGGACTCAGGCTATCTTCTGCCTCAGCCCTCCAAGTAGCTGGAACTACAGGTATGTGCTAACAAGCCAGGCTATTTCTTTTCCCCTAACTTATTGTAGAGATGAGGTCTCACCAAGTTATCCATTATGGTCTTGAACCTCTGGGCTCAGGCAATGCTCTTACCTCTGCTTTCAAAAGTGCGGGGATTTTAAAGTACTTTTGCCCCATGGCTATAAATGTAGTTAGCTCTAAAGCTCATGATTACTTATTTTTTTTCCTTTAACATTCTACGTTTGTCTTTATTTTTAACTTTTATTATGGGAAAATTAGAGCATATACAAAGAAAACATAATAATATAGTGAACTCAACTACTATGAGCTCCAACAATTAGAAACTTGTGGTCAGTCTTGTTTCATACCACTGCATACACTCTGCCTTACTTATGTTTGAAATAAATCCCAGATATCATATTCAGTATATATGCCTAAAAATCAGGACACTTTTAAAATAATATAAACAAAATAATATTAGCATAGCTAACAAATAAACAATAACCCTTAATTCTATCAAATATCTAGTCAGTGTCCATATCCTCAGTTGTACTGAAGATTAAAAAAGAAAAAAAAAAAAAAAAAATATATATATATATATATCTTCTAGGCCAGGCACAGTAGCTCACACCAGGAATCCCAGCACTTTGGGAGGCCAAAGCAGGAGGACTATTTGAGCCCAGGAGTTTGAGACTAGCCTGGGCAACATAGTGAGACCTTGTAGTTACAAAAAATAAAAAAAAAAATAGACTGGTATGGTGGCATGCACCTATAGTCCCAACTACTCAGGAGGCTGAGGTGGAAGGATCTCCTGAGCCTAGAAGGTAGAGGATGCATTGAGTTGTGATTGTGCCACTGCATTCCAGCCTGGATGACAGACACTCCAATTCAAAAAAAAAAAAAAAAAAAGACTATCTTCTATATTGATTCTTGAGATGCTTGATTAGTTTTTTTATTGGTGCTTAATTAATTAAATGGGTAGAAAAGTGATGGAGATTGTGAAATATAGCCTTGGTTATTTTGAAGATCTTCATAAATTATTACTGATTCTTAATCATAGAATTTAATTTTTAAAAACTGATAAATTTGCCAGTATCCTTTGTCCTGGAAAAGATATCTTAAATATTGTAATGTTGCCAATAATTCTTAAGCTAATTTGTACACTTGGTGGCTTTCTAGTCAAAATAAAAACATAGTTATTTATTTTCAACTATAGTATCTGAAAAGCATATGAAGCAATAAACAAGAGAAAACATGCAAGAGAATTATAACAAAGAATAATTTAGTAAAAGAGTGATTCCGCAGGCTACCTCACCAAAATTGTGAACAATGGAGTTCGAGCTATTATTTTCTTACAGAAATCTCTCCTACTGTTTCTTTGTTTAAAATAGAAATAGCTTTCTTTTTTACACTGAAGTCCTCCCCCCCCCAACTTCAAATAAAGTACTTTCATGATTAAAAAAAGAGTAATATGACAATTAACCCTAGAAAATGTTAAAATATATCTATAATGATTACTCAGACATGAAAAAAACACAAGACAATTCTAATATATGTAAAAACTTAATATATAAAATATATATAAAAATTAATATGTAAAATAGGAAGCTCTCTGAAGTGGGAGCCTTACAAGGTTAAGACAGGAGCAGAAGTGTCTCCCATTAACTCAGATTCCAGAAAGAAAGAGAAGTGTCAAAACTCAGAAGGTAAATTACCTGCAAGTTCCACTCCTTTTCCACAATCACAAGAAGATAGACACTTTAATCAGAACCTAGATTCAACAGCACATAAATGAGATTTCTTGCTAGAGAAAAATTAACATATTTAATCTAGATCCTTTAATTACAGATATGAGCCAGGAATAACTAAACACTTATGAAAACTAGCAGCATACACTAGACTCATCAAATTCAACAAACAGAAGCACTAACTTCCAAAGAAACAGTATGACTGGGGGAAAAAAGAAGCAAGCAAGCAAGCAAGCAAGCCAGAAAGCAAAGACAAAATTACAATGTGAAGAAAGATAAAACTGAAGAATTCTTCCACTTAAAAAAAAAAAAAAAAAGCAAAAAGAGGAAAAATTTGAGAAAACTGCTATGGATCATGAAAGATCAAAATTTATAAGGTAATGGAAAATTGAGAAATACAAAGAAAAAATTAAAATAAGGAAAAGCAAAAGTCAACCAATTAACAAAATAGATATGCTCAATAAGCTAAACAATAGCTGGTTCTTTCAAATGATCAATAAAAACAGACAAATACCCAGCTAATCTGATTAAGAAAAGACAAGACACCAAAGAGTGACACCAGTGAGGTGGTTAACTAGAGGCATCTGGCACTCATGCTAGCCCCTGCCACTAAGAAAGGACCAAGGCAAGAAATTAACAATTATAAAGCTAAGATTGGACTGGAGTGTTGAAGGGACAGTGCTCAAGTGCAATAGGGGAGCAGAGAGGTACCTGTAATGAAGCTGAGGGAGGCAGTGTGGAGGCACCCTGTCTCTTGCACACCATCCCCCAAACCCAGATTGGCCCAGAGTCAGGAGGGACTTCCCTTTGGAAAAAGATAAGCAAAGAAACTTCACCAGTCCCTACTGCACTTCAAACACCTGCATTCCTTATTACAAGAGAATCACACAGTCCAACCAAGCACTGAACCTAGTTTGGGAAGCTACTGTGAATTCACACAGCTGTACTGCTCCAGATTAGAAGCATAAGGTAGGTACTCCTCATTCCCCAACTCACCTGGCAGAACACAGCCCTGCATCTGCACCTGGGGCCTGAGAACTATCCCTGGGGGCCTGCTCCTAAAAGACATGCGAGCAAACTGGTTGAGCAGTTATGCACCCAACTTAGAACCTTTTAAAAAAACAGCTCATGGGTCCTCCCTGGCAGACTTCTAGACTAGCCTAGTGGCTGCACATTCACCTCTGGAGCCTAAAAAACAGTCCTGTGGTCCCAATTCAGGCATCAACATCTCCAAGTCAACCAAGCAGCCAGCCATGTGTCCATGCCACTGGCCAGGGTAACAGCCCTGTGGCCCCAATCCCAGTTAGTCAGACACTAAGTTGGTTGACTCATTGCAGGGTGTGCATACATGCGTGCACCCCTGACATGAAGCACAACTTACATATAAATAAAACTCCATTAGACTAACAGGACAAGTCTCAGCAAAAGCTTTATAGGCCAAAAGAGAATGAGATGATATATTCCAATTACAAAAGAAAAAAACCTGCCACTCAAGAATATTATACCCAGCTCAGTTATCATTCAGAAATGAAGGTGAAATAAAGTCTTTTTTTCAGACAAGCAATAATTAAGGAAATTCATCACCATTACACTGGTGTGACAAAAAATGCCCAAGGAAGTCCTACATCTTCAACCAAAAAAATGATAACTACCATCATGAAAGCATGAAAAATTATAAAACTCACCAAGTCAGTACACAAAGGAGGAAGAGAAAGGAATCTAATTTTATCACTACAGAGAACCACCCAACCACAAAAATAAACAATAAGAGAAGATGTAAGGAACAAGGAATACAAAAAAAAAGAGAGAAAAAAATGGCAGGAGTCCTCATCTATCAGTAATAACCTTGAATATAAAAAAATTAAATTAAAATTTCCAATTAGAAATATACACTAGCTGAATAAATTTTAAAAAATCAAGACCCAACTATATGCTGTCTACAAGCAACTCATCTCAATTGTAAAAACACACATAAAATGAAAGTGAAGAGATGAAAAAGATAATTCATGCAAATGAAAACAAAGAGCAAGCAGGAATAACTATACTAATATGAGATAAAACAGACGTTAAGACAAAAACAATAAAAAGAGGCAAAGAAGGACATTATATAAGAATAAAAGAATCAATTCAGCAAGAGGATATAACAATTATAAATATGTATATAAGCACCCAACACTGGAGCACCAGATAGACAAAGCAAATATTATATGATCTAAAGGAAGAAAAAGGCTCTAACACAATAATAGTTGGAGCCTTCAACACCCAACTCTCAGCATTTAACTAATAATCAGACAGAAAATCAACAAAGAAAACACCAGTTTCAAACTGCACCATGGACCAATAGATCTAATAGACATTTACAGAACACTTCTCCCAACAGCTGCACAATACACATTCTTTCTACCAGTATGTGAAACATTCTCTAGGTCTGACCATATGTTAGGACATAAAAGAAGTCTCAAAAACTTTTAAAAAATCAAAACTATATTTAGTATCTTACCTAATCACAGTGGGATAAAACTAAAAATCATTAACAAGAAGAGCATACAAAACTATACAAATAGATGGAAATTAAACATGTTCTTGAACAACCAATGAGTAAAGAAAGAAATCCAAAAGGAAATGTAAAACGTTATTAAAACAAATAAAAATAGAAACAAAACACCCAGTGTGGGTGACAGTGAGACTCTGACTCAAAAAAACCCAACAAGCAAACAAGATAGAAAGCTTCCCAATTTCTATGTGGACTTCAAAACTCAGAAAAAAAAATGATGCTAAACTCACATATGACCATATATGCAAAATATCTTAAACATACTTGCAAACTGAATGTAACAATGATGAAAAGAATAATAATAGCCAATACAGTTTATCCTAGTAATGTAAAGATGGTTCAACAATTAATATCATCTGGTACACTGATGCCGATGGGTGCCTAGAACACTAACCTTGCAGGAGAAGCCTGTTCTACAAGGGACCTGCTCACCAAAAATTAATTCCGTTTTTTTATGGGTCCCCCTTTGTATATAAAAAGACTTGAAAACTTGAGCAAAAAGCTCTTAAACTAATAAACAAATTCAGTAAAGTTTCAGGACACAATATTAGCATACAAAGATCAATAATGTTTCAGCCAGGTGCAGTGGCTCACGCCTGTAATTCCAGCACTTTGGGAGGCCAAGGTGGGAGAACTGTTTGAGAACAGAAGTTTGAGACCAGTCTAGGTCACAAAGCAAGACCCCATGCCCACAAAAGTAAAAAAAAAATTAGCCTAGTGTGGTGGTGTGCACCTGCAGTCCCAGGTATTTGGAAGTATAAAGTAGAAGGATTCCCTGAGCCCAGGAGAGGCTGTGGTGCCACTGTACTCCAGCCTGGGTGACAAAGTGAGATTCTCACTGTAAAGAAACAAACAAGAAAACAAGATAGAAAGCCTCCCAGTTTTGATGTGGACTTCAAAATGCAGTTAAAAAAAAAAAATACACACAAACACACACACACACACACACACACACACACACACACACACTAAACTCACAAATGAATGTAGATGCAGATCTTAAACATATTTATAAATTGAATGTAACAGTGACTAAAAGAATGTGATAATAGCCAAGTACAGTTTATCCTAGTAATATAAAGATGGTTCAATATAATTAATATGTACTTACTTATATTAAGTATATAATTTATTATCATAGAAAAATAAAAAACCCATACTCATTTCAATGTTTAAGATACAAGAGATAAAATACAAATCCCAATTCTGGTGGAAAAATCCTACGTTAGTAAAAATAGAAGGAAACCATTGTTATTTTATACCAGATTTTTATAGAAAACATCACATTTAATGGAGAAATGTCAGAAGTTTCCCACTGAAGTCTAGAGCTAGATAAGAATGCCCACTAAGAACACTACTCTTCAAACCTGTAGTTTAAGTTTTAACTAATGTAATAAAACATGACATTTAAAAAGATGTATATGATATAACTACTTAGAAAAGTCTCATGAAATCAGTGTAAAAATTATTAAGGTTAGTTATAAGAATTTGGCTGACTAGATATAAGAGCAATACAGGAAAATCAGTAATTTTTCTAAATAATAGTAATAACCAAAAAAGTCTAAAATTAAAGTGTTCAGGTAGATATGAGGAAAACTACACTGAAGGACATGTAAAATAAATTGATTAAATGGGGAGATCATTTTCTGAGATAAGAAGATTTAATACTATGAAAATGCCAGTTCTCTCCAAATTATTCTTTTAAAATATTCAAATAAAAAAACAAAATAAGTTATTCTAAAATTACCAGAAAGAGAAAATACGTAAAACTAGCCATATATTTTTTTAAAAGCATAAATGAAATGGTACCTGCTATCAACTATAAAAACACTATAAATTAAAATAGTGTAGTACTGTCATAGTAACAGGCAAAGGTTAAAACACAGTAGCTAAATAAAACTTACTATATGATAAAGATGACATTCAAATCAGTAGGGTAGGGTTCAGTAAAATATGGTAGATTGACTAATAGTGTTTATAGTCTTTCTCTTCAGAGTCTCTATTAAACAGTCACAAAGTACTAATAAGAATAAGAAACCACATGAACAAGGAGAATAGCTAAAGAATGCTAAAACATTGGACCAAAAAAAAAAAAAAAAAATTCAAAGTTTAAAAGTGGTAGGAGTAAAAGCTTATGGCAAAGGAAGTAGTACAAGCTACTTCCTAAATATTTCTGAAATCTATTAATTTCTTTCCATCACCCCAGTGAGTACTAGCCATCATATCTTACCTAGACTACCACAACAGTCTGCTATCTATATATAACACATAAGGAATTAATTAAAATGTAATTTTATGGCCCATAAACCTTTTTATACATTGCTGGATTCAATTTGCACCACCCCTGTAGCTTTAGCCATACCAATCTTTCCCTGACCCGAATGCAAAGTCCTTCTCCCACTCACCACCATATACGCACAACCATCTTGGCATGCCTAATTCACACTCATTTTTCAAGAACAGAATGTGAATGTCCCTGACTGCTCCAATTGGGATACATTCTCCTAATATATATTTTCATAGTACTCTGTAATTTGATAAACTTATATAATGAAATATTTTGGTATTATGCTTAATACATAATTGCTTTTCTAAACTCTAAGTCTGATGGAAGTAGAAATCATATGTCTTATTCATACTTGCATCTCCCAACAACTAGTCCACATTCTGGCACATCATTAGTTCTTGATAATATATTTTTAGTCACAAAAATGTTCCATTTTTCTGTTACCAAAATCAAGAATAGTTTTTAAATTATATATTGTTATTTGTATATAAAATGTGTAATACTCAGAAGCGATCTTAAAGCTATCAACTTCCCATAAATTATATAACAAGACATAGACAGAAGTGGGTACTTGTTCTGCTTGGGAAGGTCTCTAACGGGGATGTTGAAGCCTGATAAAATGAGAGCAGAGGCTGAGGTAAATCTGGCTCTTCGTAGCAGACACTAAAGGAGGAGGGATGGAGAAAAGGAGACTGTCTAGAATAGTTAATGCACTAAGCAGTGTGTCTCAACCAGGAAACCATGCATTTGGGGAGCAAAATTTCCTTTTTGCAAAGGATTATTCTCTACCCAAATGTCTGTCACATTCCACAGCTGTTATAACCACCAAAAATTCTCCTCAGTACATTTGCTAAAACTTTCAGGGGTAGTGCCATTTTCTTCCCTTCTCTTCTTCCAACTTAAAACCTTGCACTAATATATGTCCTATATCCAGAGTATTCTACTATCTTTTCTTTTCTTTTCTTAAAGAGATGATCTTGCCTAGGTTAGTCTCGAACTCCTAGGCTCAAGCAATCCTTCTATCCCGGCTTCCCAAAATGCTGGGATTATAGGCATGAGACACAGTGCCTGGCCTACTTTTTTAATTTGGTTAGTTTAAGGGTTCTCTCTCACTTGTTCTCTACCTACAGATTTGAAGCAGCAGTCTGCCCGAGGACAATCCCACCACTCAGTGCTTGCTCATGGCCTCCCATCCCAGATAGAGGACTGGAGGTGGAGGTAAAGGGCAACCTACACAAATCCAGAGGAAATCCACATCAGACACATATTCTGGATCATCAGCCTGGTCCTTCACTTGTAAATATAAACCAGCAGAAACTAGAAGAAAATGTCAGTGATAGAGGGTAAAGCTGAACAAACTAAACTAGGGGAAACACATGATGCTGACAAGAGAAGAGAATGTTGAAATTTTATTTTTGATAGCACTTTCAAAGATACATGAGAGACTACTGCATTCATAAAAGAACAAGCCACTAAGTGGGAGAAAATGGAGCAACCAATGAATAAGAAAAAAATTCCTGGTAATTGAAATCATTATGATCCAATTAGAATCTAATAGCAGACTCAATGACAGAATGATAAAATTGAGACTACTAATCCAGAAAATCAAGTCATGGTAAACTTCCAAATGCAGAACAAAGAAGATGAAGAAAAATATATGAGAGTAAGTTAAACCCTAATGGGTTCCATAACCAGAGACAAGGGTGGAGAGAAAATAGTTGAAGAAATAATTGAAGAAAATGTCCCAGAGTTTAAATGACATATAAAACTTTAGAATGAAAGATCTTCCAAGTGCAGAGCAGATTGAATGAAAAATAAAAAACAAATCTAGACACATCTAAGTGAAACTTCAGAATGTCAAAGATTAAGAGAAAAAAGCGGGAATTTTCAGAGAGAACAAAAAGAGGGTTATTTAAAAAGAACAATAATAAAACTGCCATGACATTTATTACTGGTAATATTGAATACCAGAAGATAATGGAATAAAGACTTCAAAGTTCTGATGAAAAATGAGCTTAAAAAGTTTTACATATAACAATTATTTTAAAAGCCATTATACATTCATACATGTATGTATATACAAATATGTCTATGTGTATGTGCACACACACACACACACACACACACACAGCAAAAATATAGTCTAATTACACTAAAATACTTAAAAATAAAAAAATTGATCTTCTCCCCAAAGAAATTTCTTTCTAGCTTTCAGGCAAAATTTATATAAAATTCAGACAAAACTAAATATATCTATTTTTATTTACATAATGCAATTGTTTTATTTAATAAAATATCTTTGTGATCTTTCCATATTGTAGTTTATTCTTTGAAGATAACAAGTATTTCACTGTCCAGATGTATCAAAATTTATTTAGTCGATTCTCTATTGAAAAATACAAAGACTGCTTCCATTTTTTGCAGTTATAAGTTGCAATCAGCATCCAAAAGAAGGAAAATAAATATACATGTACGTGTGTGTGTATCTGGGCATATATTAACAAATAAATACTAAGAGTAGAATCGCTAGATCAAATATGTGATTTTTTTCAACTGTCAGGCATTGTCATTCCATCCTTTATTGTATGTATGTATGTGTGTATGTATGTATTTACTTAGGGTTTCACTGTTACTCAGACTGGAGTACACTAATACGATCACAGCTTACCACAACCTCAAATTCCTGGGTTCCTGGGTTCAAGTAATCCTCCTGCCTCAGTCTCCCGCATTGCTAGGACTACAGGTTGTATCATCATGCCTAGTTAACTTTTTAATTTTTTTTTTTGTAGAGACAATGTCTCATTATGTTGCCCAGGCTGGTCTGGAACTACTGAGCGCAAGCAATTCTCCTGCCTAGGCCTCCCAAAATGCTGTGATTACAGCCATACTGCCCTGTAAACAGATTGTAGCAACAACATTTCTATCAAGAGCACCTTATTTTATTATTTGTTATAGTAATAATAATGAATTGCCCCATAAAACACTCCAATATAAATGCTGAGGACATGTGCAGCACAAGGTGTGATTGAAATAGAGAAATAACTAAATTCTGAATTCTAGTCTCATGTCCTCCAATTTTAAAAAATCTAACCACACATTGATTTTCCGATCTGTAAAATATAAATTACATTTATACAAGTCATAATAAGGTTATGCAGGTTGAACATCCCTAATTGAAAAATCTGGAATCTAAAATGTTCCAAAATCCAAAGCTTTTCCAGCACCAGCATGATAACAAGGGAAAATTCTACAACTCACATGACAAGTTGCAACCAAAACTTTGTTTCATACACAAAATGAAAATTATTATATAAAATTACTTTCAGGCTATGCTCATAATGTATACATGAAACATAAAGGAGTTTATATTTTGACTTGGGCTCTATCCCTAGACATCTCATTATGCATCTTTAAATATTCCTAAATCCAGAAAAATCCCAAATTCTAAATGCTTCCAGTCCCAAGGCTTTCGCGTTAGGGATACTCAACCTGCACAATAAAATTAAATGGCTAACTTACTAAAATGTAAGTTACTAAATATTCTATTTTATCTATATTCTGCAACTCAATTTCTTCAACCATCTCTCATTGTGACTACACTACTATTTATTTGAAGTGTCAATGAAAATATAATCTCAACAGCAATTTAATTACATTTTTCCCTAACTTAAAAACAATAATTAAAAAAATTAAAACAGTTGTTTAACTGACCACTTTGTACTTTGTCATTTTCTGATAACAAGTTTAATTCAGAAAGAAAAGTGAACAACCATGTTTTAAGATACTTATCAACATTCCTATTATAAATCAAGTGCTTTGCAAAAGTTGCTACTATAACTTCCTGACAATCTTACTTCTTAGAATCAATTTTCTATTATGCACAATGCTTTCAGAAAGATATTCTCTCAAAAATTATTCTTTTTTTAAAAAGGAAGCAAATTTCAATAGAAGAAATTTTAAAACTACGACATTGTGAACTATTAAAAAGACTGGAATATAAAAGTTTACAGCCCAAGATATAAAGATAAAACTTAAATTCACTTTGAAATAGTATCTCAGGGCCCTCTCCTATCATCTATAAAATCATTTTGCTTTAAAAATTCATATTTTCTTGAGAGACATGAACATGTATAGAGATGAAACAGAAATATAAAGTTTCTCATAATATAAAATAGTTTCAGGATAACAAACATATATTTCCTTGTTTTACACAGACAACCACCAAGTAACTATGTTGTCTTTAACTTCTCTCACAACACTTGGTAGTTTTCTGTGTCAAAAGTCTTGACAACTTTTTATGGATTTATGCCTAAGTGTTCAAATATTTTGTGCTACTGTAAAATATATTTCTTAAAATTTCATTTCTTATAAACCTTATATCCAGCAATCTTACTTTCTGATGTTAATAGCTTATCTCTATATCTCTTTGGATTTTTTACATATAAAAGGATATCCCGCGCCTTTGGGAGGCTGAGGTGAGTGAATTGCCTGAGCCCGCGGGTTCAAGACCCGCCTGGGCAGCGAGACCTCATCTCTACAATAAATCAAAAAATCAGCCGGGCATGGTAGCGCATGCCTGTAATTCCGGCTACTTGGAAGGCTGAGGTGGAAGGATCGCCGGAGCCCAGCAGGTTGAGGCTGCGGTGACCGGAAGCGGCCATTGCACTCCAGTCTGGGCGACAGAGTGAGACTCCAACTCAAAAAAAAAAAAGGATGGCATAGCTATTCTGCTTTACCAAAATAGGCAATTTTCTTTGTGGGAAAGTTTTAAATGACAGATTTAATTTTTCTTAAAAACACAGGAGTAATTTTCTTTTTGACAAAAGGAAACTGACAGTTTTATAATTTCCATTCATCAAGGAATTTAGCAAACTTATTGGCATAAAGTTGTCCATATTTTCTCTAAGTAAAATATTACAAACAGTGTGAAAATATCTTGATATCATTAATTATAATTTTATATCAGGAAACCATTTCAGTAACTGATTTACTAATATTGTTTAGCTTAGTTTTTCTCCTTTGACAATATAACCAATCATTATTAAACTTTATATAACAAAACATGATGCCAAATTAAAATATTTGCAGTAAAACAATAAATATTCACAATTAAATTGAATAAAGATTATAAAAAGCCTTATGCCAGTTCAAGTCAGTTTTGCCATCAGTCAGCTATGAAAACTGTTTTTTAGGGTTGCTTATGTTGTTCAATTGTGAATACAAGACTATAGATCTATATTAATTCCTTCCCATTATTTATTTTATTTTATTTTAATTTAATTTAATTTAATTTTTTTTGAGTTGGAGTCTCACTGTGTCACCCAGACTGGAGTGCAGTAGCTGCTCCCAGCCACCGCAGCCTCGACCTGCTGGGTTCCGGCGATCCTTCCGCCTCAGCCTTATTTTATTTTTGAGTTGGGGTCTCACTCTGTTGCCAGGCTGGAGTACAGTGGCACAATCACGGTTATGGCAGCCTGGACCTGCTGGACTCAGATGATACTTCTGCCTCAGGTTCCCAAGTAGCTGGAACTACAGATGTGTGCCACAGTGTCCAGTTAATTCTTTTCTGGTTTATGGTAGAGATGATGGCTCACCCTGGCTGGTCTTGAACTCCCAGGGCTCAGGTAATCTTCTCACCTCAGTTTCCCAAAGTGCTGGGATTATAGGTGTAAGCCACCATACCCAGCCTCTTCTAAGAACATAGAAATCTAAAATATCTACTTGGTCCTTCTTTTCTAGTTTGTTTCTCTACTGAGATTCTCTACTTGTTGAGTCTTGTTAGGATCTTATTAACATACTTGCCTTCTTTTTCTTTTTTTCTTTTTTAAAGAGACAAGGTCTCATGATGTCCTGGCTGGAGTGCACTACTGCACTCAAGCAATCCTCCCACTTCAACTTCCTGAGTAGCTGGGACTATAGGTGCATACCACCATGCCTAGCTATATTTTTCTTTAATTATTTCAATATATTGAAAATAGCCAATTTAAAGTTTTTATTAAGTCCTCCATCAAGTCCAATTAAAGTCAGTTTCTATTCACTTTTTTCCATAAGGCTCATGATTTCCTAGTATTTATTTTATTTCACTTTTTCTTTTTTTGCATATCTTGCAGTTTATGATTGAATATGGAACTTTTAACAGATTAGTAACTCTGAATTTTTATTTTTCAGAGTTTTTACATAATTGATTTGGACTTAAAAACTGCAGAATCTGTTTTCTTCTGAGGTATATAGTCAGGATATCTTTATTCAGTTTTTTAATTTTAATTTTTATATTTTAGTCTGGCTCCCTTGGGGTTGTACCTATGTCTCTATAGCTTAATGATGAGTCACTATTGTGATCCAACAGCAATTTGAGCCAGTGTTATACTCAAATAAGCAAAGGCTGTTCCCAAACACCTCCAGCCTAGAAGACTTCCATTCTCAGCCAGTTGCTCTGCGAAGGCCTGGGAAATGCATTCGAAGCTGCAGTCAGTTCTCAAGTCTCCCTCAGCTCTCACTTTTTACTGGACTCGCTCAGGTCTCCCCATGTGGAGGGCTTATCTCAGTTATTCCATGGCCCTCTCATTTCTAGAACTTTCCTATTAAACTTTTGCTGGTCCACTGTTCACACCAAACCAGGCCTGTAACCTTGAGCTAGCAAGGCAGTAGGTTTCCTCTACTTGTTTCTAACCAAATCTACCACTTTTCACCAGCCAAGTCACAGGTTTCATGTCCCTTCTCACTCTGTTCTAGCCTGATTCAAGTCACTCTCCAACTGTTGAGTAGCAAAGCTCCTGGTTTTCTCAGTTGGTCCCAAGCTGACTGACTGTCTTAGTCAGTTCAGGTGGCTATAGCAAAAATACTATAATCTTTGTGGTTTAAATGACAGAAATTTCTCATAGTTCCCCAAGGTTGGGAAAGTCCAAGATCAAGATGCTGGCAATTAGGTTCCTGGTAAGGGCCCTCTTCCTGTTTGCAGGGGGATGCCTTCTTGCTGCTTCCTCACATGGCAGAGAAAGCAGGCTCTTCACCTTCTTATAAGATTATTAATGCCATAATGGGGAGGGGAAGTCCACCCTCATGACCTAATCACCTCCCAAAGGTCCTGTCTCCAAAAACCAACCCTCTGGGAATTAGGGTTTCAACGTATGAACTTGGGAGTTCACAGCATTGACAAGGCTTTAGTTCTCACCAACTGAGATGAGGGCCTGAGGAGGTCTATGGGAACAGCTCCGAGCAAGCAGGCCACAGACCCACACTGTTCTTGTCTCAGGTTCTAGCAGTTTTGTAAAAATAAATGCTTCTCAGTTTTTTTTAACTGCCTTTGGCCAATTCCCAGAGTCCATAAATGATGGTTTTTGACAGTTTTGTCCAGTTTTATATTTGCTTTTTTTGCAGAGAATTGCCAACCTCTTCATGCCAACATTAACAGAATTAAAATGTTTTAAATAAAATATTTCAAAGGTTTAATTTTACTAAACGTTCATAGTTACAACTTTATTATCACATGAAAGAGATCATCAAGGTATAGACAATATTGTTTCTAATGATGCAATTAAGATGTTCATTGTAGGATTTTTTGAAAACATGGAAAAATATTCTTATTTTTCCTCAGCAGAAGCTTAATAAACTATACTTATCCTATACTTATTCTATGAATGATCTGCAAAAGTTAAAAGAATAACATGGTTTCATATGTTGTAACATAAAAAGTTCTACAAAACACATCTCAGTGAGGAAAAAAAAGCAAGTTTCATATAGTGTTAGATATTATGTTTCTTATATTTATATTTATAGAAATGAAGCATACAAAACTTTATTTTCTACAGGTACAAATATGCAAATATACAGGAATAGGTTTGTAAATATATATAAAACAAAGCACAATAGGCATTACCCTGGGAGAAGGAGCAGAGATTGAAAGCAGACATAGTTAAAAAGGCTCTTGGCTCCATCTGGTAATACCTTACAATTTTTTCTTCTTTTTTTTTTTAAGAAACAGGTCTCACTTTGTCACCCAGGCTAGAATACAGTGGTGTGATCACAGCTCACTGTGACAGCAAACTCCTGGTCTCAAGTGATTCTCCTGCCTCAGCCTCCTAAGTAGTTGAGATTACAGGCACATGCCATCACACCCAGCTAATTAAAAAAATTTATTTTGTAAAGATGGGATCTCACTATGCTGTCCAGGCTCAACAGATACCTTCAAATTTTTTTAAAAAATTAATATATTCCTATATACCTGTGTAACAAAACAATAATTTAACAAATGGATTGCTCAAGCTATGAACTATGTGTCTGGAGAGTCAACACCACAAGGGTTCCTAGAGGGTTTTTTGTTTGTTTGTTTGTTTGTTTTTTTAGGCGATCCTTCCACCTCAGCCTCCCTAGAGGTTTTTATACAGATTTACAAGGATTAAAGAAAACCTAATAAACCTAAGCATCCATATATAAAATAATTTATTAGGCAAAAAATGTTTGGCATAACTTCTCAAATCAAGGATTTGCCTCTCTAAAAATAATCTCCTAATATAGAACATTTTGTCTCTTAAATACTCCATGCCTTATGTATTAGTTTGTACTTTTATCATGGATTTCTTTCCTAGTAAGCCATTTCAATCTATGTCTAAATTAAATAATATCTTTTAATAATTTTAACAGGTATACTCCAAGTCACAAGACTTCTTTAATGCCTACAGTTAAGTAGTACAATTAATGAAACATATTAACAATTACTCTTAATTCTTCAGAACTTCATCTTACAAATCAGATATACTCTACCCTAATCACAACCTTCATAGATTTCAAAAATAAAACAGAATTCAAGACACTGTGGCAGTAAGTGAAAACAATTTATTTTCTTATTTTCCACTTTTAGCCACACACACATGAAATAAAAACTGTAGTTTCTACATGTATCGCCAAGATATTTGCCCTGAGATTACTAAGAATTAAGTTATACATTGATTCTTGATAAATATTTATCAGGTCAGAGACTTTACTCCTATAATACTGTATCTTACAAACATAAAATAGATAATCTTTTATATTTATACTAAATGACCGAGGAAAAGTTTCTTACTATTGTTGCATGAAGGAGCTCCCTTTATAAGTTTTCTTTTAGACTTCTCTACCTTTGAAACTACAAACCAAAAAAATTCTAACCATCAAAACTACAAAGAAATAAACTTCTCTGCCACTATACACATACCTAATGTAATAACTTAACCAAAGCCATCCAGTGACATCAGTCATAGAAGTCTTTGCAACCCCCAACTCTTCACAATTCCTCCATCACTGAATCATACCTGCATACTACTATAGATATATATATTAGCTTAATTTAATTTCATGTTTAAGTCAGTTGTCCATCGCCTCCCACCCTAATTACTTCAATATTCATGCTGGTGTTTTTCCTAATTTAGTGAATCCTAAGTATTGCTTTAAGCCACTACTTGAGTTCAAATAATAACTACCTCATATGTAGTTTCCTATCCCATTTTAGTCTCAAAACCATGCTCATAAGCTAGGGATAGATATCATCTCCATTTTATTGGCAAGAAAAATGAGGCCCAAAGAGGTTAGGAGACATGCTAGATGCTGGTTAACAGGAGGAAAAAAAAAAAAAAAAAAAACAAGAATTCAGTATAACTGCTTGTCTCCAAACCATGCTCACCTTTTACAGTTGTAATCATAGATTATAAGCAGTGTGTGATCCTTCCACAAAGCAATCACAGTATTTTCCCTAAAAAGAAAAAGGGAAAATGCCCAAGAGGCTGGAAGGATAGCAAATAAGAACATTTTGCAAGGAACTGGCCCAGAGCAGACAGCTAAGATGAGCTAGGTTCTGTCACTGAAAGGATTGCATTTTGACAAAAGGTAGGCATGCAGAAAAGTAATGAAACAACTTAGTCTGGTAGGTGGCGCAAGCACTGGGCATGAGAAAACGTAGTTTAGTCTAGTCATATTGCCACTACACAGTATGACTTTGTTAAAATTTTAGCCCTGAAGGAATATGGACACAAATTTCAATGGGTCAATAACAATCCTCTCCCACTGCCATGCCAACCATCTGAACACAGTAATGGAGGAATTGGAAATATCCTTGAGGAACCTGGAAGCAGTTACAAAGTTGAGTAAGACACAAGAAACTAAGTTGTCAGTAGTAACTTGCTCAGGAGCAGCACACGACTGAAATAAATACTTGCAAGAACAATTGATGACTGAAACACAGTAAGGCTAGTAAGTAAAAAATGGTTAGAAATTATTTGCCGTCAGGAGGGTCCAGAGATAAACAGTGGGTTAGGATTCCTTTTCACCACACTGTTTCATTATCTCTGTCTTCCCGAACTGTGAAAGGGAAATAGACGATTATAGCTAGCTAGTGCTTCTACGTATTGAACTAAATATATTTACTGAAATTTGAAAGGAAAGGAAATATTAACATTTTTCCTTTCTTTCAAATTACCTATCTTCTTTTTAACTCTCATATTCTTTGCTTAAAGCAATCTTTTAGGGTAAAAAGCACTCATCAAGAATGGTGAGCAATGTTGAAGGAACAGATACAGATTTTAATTACATTACTGTACATTACATAATTTTAAAAAAAGACTATTATGATGGTTGCTTAGTCAGTTTGGACTGCTATAATCAAGTACCACAGACTGTGTGGCTTATAAACAACAAAAATTTATTTCTCACAGTTCTGGAGGCTGGAAGTCCAAAATCAGGGTGCCAGTACCTGATTAACCCATAGTCTATCTGTTATGACTCTTCAACATTCCTTACCATTTTTGACTAGTGCTTTTTACCCTAAAAGATTGCTTGAAACAAATAATATAAGAGAACTAGAACTGAGGGCACTGTTCCAAGTTGCAAATTGCAAACTTCTTGTTTTAACTTTACATGGCAGAAAGAGAGCCAGAAGCCAGGTTCATGCCTGTAATCCCAGTTACTCCAAAGTTAAGGCATGGGAATTCCTTATGGCCAAGAATTTGAGATAAAGAACTCTCTGGGGTCCCTTTTCTAAGGTACTAATTGCATTCAAGAGGGATCCACCCTCATGACTTAATCACTTAGGTCCCACCTCCTAAAATCATCAAATTGGGGGTGAGAATTTCCACAAATTGATCTGGGATGGGGGTGGGGGGCACATTTAATCCACAACTATGGTTAGGAAATACAGTCAAGATCCAAAGGGAATCCATCTATTCATAATATTTTTTCCCATATTCCCAAGTGTTTTAAATATAAATATCTGTTAAAACAAAGGGAAAGAATAATTTTCTAGCATTCACTACTTGTCTTATGTATGTCCTCTTTCTCTTCATTAAATTATAACCTCTCAAAGAACAAGAGCTTCCTCTCTTATTACAGCTCAAATATAGTCTTGTGTATGATAGATACTTTGTAAGATACACTTACTTACAAATGTTTAGTAAGTGTACAACTGTATGAAGGATTATTCATACTCAGAATTATTTTTTTCCTTTTTATTACTAGCTTTCAGCTCTGGAGACAAAAGTATAATCAACAACTGACACATATCAAAGTAAAATATAAAGTCTCTTTAAGGTAAGCTTGAGTTTGTAATAGCACCAAAGGAGTCAATTCATTTCTTGATGCTAATACTCAAGAGGTCTAAGGAAAAACTCAAATTGAAGGAAGCATGGATGGTTGTAGTATCTCTAACAGCAAACAGCCTTCTTTTGAAAGGAAAAGCTGAAGAGTGCTCTTCATCCGAGATCCATGGTGCACTTAAAAATTACAATTAAGAATAGTTTCCTAGCAGACACTCTTCCCCTGACACGATCCACAATGTAATTGTGCTTGGATTTGACAAAATCAAATGTCAAGCTAGAAAGAAAAATAAATAGAACTACAAAAGAATAATGAATATTTTAATTCAAGAGTACAAATACAACATTTCTATGTAAAGCTCAACTAATTTTGCTTTTGTCTAAAAACCCTCTAAAATGCAATAAAGATATGTGTGTCTGTTATTTTATTTTACCAAGGAATAAACTTAAAAAGATGGGGATAATAAGAGAAAAGTTGACTTTGGAAGCTGTAAAATACCTGGGCAAAAGAGTAATTGACTTAGTAGACCCAAAAAGGCCAAACTAAACCAGCTTTGGGTAAAGCAGAAAACCATTTTATCCACACAACAAAATCTTCCAAAGGCTCAGGAATTAGCAGCACAAGGGACTAGGGGTGAGGGGAACTACAATGAGAATCAGATAAAAACTGTTTCAGAAGTATTAAGATCTTTGGCTCCCATTCCCACCCTTTTTGTCTACTCCCTGGTTTCCACCGTACAGCAATGAAAACTAGAGTCCTATTTTCTGGAGACAGTAAGATAAGAGGTGTCTCTAGCTCAAGACAATGAAATCACATGGAAAGCAGAATTATTAAATGCTGAGACACATCCCTCCACCCGAGTCTCCCTCTTGACTATCGGAATCCTTCAGCCTGGTCTTTATCTTCCAGGTTGATGTGAAGAGTCTTTCCTAGAGAATATAGCCAGTCAATACGAAAGACATGGACATGAAGATCAGGTATCATCCAACACGGCTATAGTGAGGGTCAACATGCAATCAAAGATTCAGGTTTTTAGTCCCTCACCCTTAACAATAAGCTAAAAACTTTGGGATATTATTATATATAATAGACAGTTGACAAAATCTATAACATAAAACAAAGAGACAAATAGGTAAAAATGATTCAAGCTGAAGAAAGTAAGTCACTGAAACTCTCAAAAGAAACCAAGTTGTATTCATGATGCTAGAATAAGACTGCTATAGGGAAAACAAAAGAGCTCTTAGAAAATATAAAAGCAAAAGCAGAAATAAAAATTCAATAGAAATCATGGAAAATATATTTGGGGAAATTAATAGAAATAGCTGAAAAGTATAGATGTAGAAAAATAGAAGAAAATTAGGGAGCTGGATTAAAGGGCATCTAAATAAGATGGGTCTTGGAAAGAAAGGATAGGCAAATGGAGAGGAGAAAAACAATGATGAAATAGTTAATGTTTTCTAGAAATGAAAGCTCTAAGTTGCTGAACTGAATGAGGCACTGAACACCCAGCAAAACCGATGAAAACAGATTCATATTAAGACATTTTATTGTAAAATATCAGAACACTGGGGACAAAGAGAAAAAAACTCACATGTCAAGAATCAGGAATAGGAGTGGTTTTGAGCTGCTCAGTGATGACATCTAAAGATAGAAGATGATGCAATGATACCTTTTAAAACATTTTCAACCAAAAGTTCTTTACCCTGCCAAGCCATCAATCAAGTGTGAGGAGAGTGAAAACAATTTTCAGATTTGCTTATAAGTTTTCACAAAATTAACCTACCATAAGTACTTTTTCTCAGAAAGATTTTTTTTTTTAAAGACATGACCTCTAGGCATGAAACAGAGAAGCAAAATAGAAAAGAGAAAGAAAGATAGGTCAAGAGAAAGGCAAAAATAATTTCCAAAAAACAGTGGTGACAACTGTGCACTAGGGATAGAGAATAACAAGTCTACATTGGCCAAGTCGGAAGTCTCCAGAAATGATGTCTCAAGAAAATGAAGTTTATAAATTTGAATAAACACATTGGAATTTGATTTAGAAAATAAACAGAGATTCAGGGATCGAACTATAGATATGAAAAACTAAGCAAATTAATAAATCATTGACTCCAAGAAAATAAAAATACAGGAATGGAGAACAGTAGCTACAGTTCAATAATAAATCGGCTATAAAGACTAATTTAATCAAAATTACTACCAGAATTATGCTGAAAGGACTGACGAATTGGAAGAGTATATGATATGTATGTGTATGTATGATAGTGGGGCAGAATGAAAAAAAGAGCCAAATCCTTATCCTCCATAATGTCAAAAAAAAAAAAAAAGATCAAGTGTCAGCAACACAAGCATGCCATTTACTGACATAGAATTCAATGCCAAAAGAATCAGCTATAAAAGTTCAAAGTTCCTGGGAGGAAGAACTAGAAATAATTTCATCTATATGTGCATTAAGTTTTAATAAAAAATAAAAACCTACAAAAAATCATGTGTAAGCAGTAACTATTGTTTTGTTTTGTTTTGAGTCAAGTAATTTTTTGAGTCAAAAATTAGTATTACTGAGTCACTGTCACCCAGGCTGGAATGCAGTGGCATGATCAATGGCTCACTGCAGCCTTGACATCCTGGGTTCAGGCAATCCTTCTACCTCAGCCTCATTAGCATCTGAGATTACAGGTGCGCAACCCCATGCTTGGCTAATTTTTTTTGTAGAAATGAGGTCTTATGACATTGCCCGGGCTGGTCTCAAACTCCTAGGCTCAAGCAATCCTCCTGCCTTAGCCACCCAAAGTGCTGGGATTATTGGCGTGAGCCACCGTGCCCAGCCAGTAAATGTTTTTAAAGGCATAATTGTAACATCTTCTATCTTTAAATGTCATCACTGGGCAGTTTACATGTAGAAAAATCATACAATGTTACCTACTCTTCCAGAGTTAAAAATAAACAGGACTTTGATGACAGAAATCTGGGAAAGACAAAGTTTTCATTAGAAGATGTGCTTCATTAAATTCTTTTTTTTATATACTATAACATGAAATACATTTTAATAAAATAGTCAACTAAAATGCTAGATGTAAAAATTAATATTAAAAATCTATAAACATAAAGAATACCTTCCATTTTTAGAGATACAGCTATTTTCTACATTCATTAATGCAAAGATTTAACTTATACAAAATGAAACTTTTCAGTCAACTTACGTTATTTAATTCAGCACAAAACTGCTTCTACTTATGCGGTGTTTTTCTGGTGCCACCCTAAATCATTCTTACCAGACACACTACCAATTCCATTCTATCAAGGAACTAGGGATAAAAAAAATCATTTACCTGTAATCAAATATAATTCAGATAAAAGTATTATGCTATACTTAAATGACAATTTGATATATAAAGTATTTTATAAGCTACAGAATTACCTCACCAATTTGGATACAGTCATATGCTACATAACAATGTTTCAGTCAACAATGGACCACATATACGACTGTGGTCCGATAAGATCGTAATGGAGCTAAAAAATTCCCATGAAAATTCATAGTGAAGAGTTTAGCAGAAGCTTTTGCAGACCTCAACAAGCTCCTTAAAAAGTTTGAAAACATGAACCCTCAATACTGAAAACTTTTCATTAATAGAGAGGAATGTTCATGGTGTATTATCTGCTTACAAGAAAATCTAAGACGAAAAACAGAAACAAGTCAAGCAAACCACCATGAACTTATTTCTGGAAAGAGTTGACATCTTCTCAAGAAGAACCTCAGGCAGGCCATCAGGAGGTATTCCAGAAGGCGGCACTGTACCACAGGAGATGACAGCTCCATAGGTGATACTGTCCTGGAGACCTTTCACTGGGACAGGTTGTAGAGGTGAAAAACAGTGATATTGAGGATACAGACCCTGTACTGGCCGAGTCTAATGTGTGTTTGTCTTAGTTTTTAAAGTTTAAAAAGTAAAAAAAAAAAATTTAATAGAAAAAAAGCTGGTAAGGCACAGTGGCTCACGCCTACAGTCCTAGCACTTTGGAAGACAGAGATCGGATCCAGCCTGGGCAAGATAGAACCTGACTCTATAAAAACTAAAAAAATAATAAAAATAAAAATAGTTGGGCATGGTAGTGCTTGACTGTAGTCTTAGCTACTTGGGAGGGTGAGGTGGGAAAATTGCTTGATTGCAGGAGTTCAAGGCTTCAGTGAGTTACAATAACGCCACTACAGTCCAGCCTGAGTGACAGAGTAAGACCCTATCTCAAATAATTATAATAATAAAGCTCACAGAATAAGGATATAAGAAAATATGTTGTACAGCTGTACAATGTGTTCGTGCTTTAACCCAAGTGTGACTACAAAACAGTCCAAAAGTTGTTTTTGTTTTTGTTTTTGTTTTTGAGTTGGAGTCTCACTCAGTTGCCCAGACTGGAGTGCAGCGGCTGCTCCCAGCCACCACAGCCTCGACCTGCTGGGCTCCAGCGATCCTTCCAAGTAGCTCGAACTACAGGTGCGCGCTACCATGCCCGGCTAATTTTTTTGATTTATTGTAGAGATGAGGTTTCGCCAAGTTGCCTAGGTGGGTCTCGAACCCGCAGGGCTCAGGCAATTCACTCACCTCGGCCTCCCATAGCACGGGATTATAGGCTGAGCCACCAAGCCCGGCCCAAATGTTTTTTTAAAAATAAAGTTTATTTTAAAAGTTACAGTAAATGAAGGTTAATTTATTATTGAGGAAAGAACTGTTAAAAATGTAGTGCAGCCTGAGTGTACAGTTCTACTTTATAATAGGACTTCACATTCACTCACCATTCACTCATTGACTCATCCAGAGAAACTCTCAATCCTGCAGGGTTCATTCACAGTAAGTGCCCTCTACAGGTGTAAAACTTTAAATCTTTTAGATCATATTTTTAGTGTACCCCTTCTATGTTTAGATATGAGTAGATACATGAATACTTCCCATTGTGTTACAGTTGCCTACAGTATTCAGTACAGTAACATGCTATATAGATTTGTAGCCTTGGAGCAATAGGCTCTACATATAGCCTAGGTGTACAGTAGGCGCTACCACTTATGTTTATGTTAGTATACTCTATATGATGTTTGCACAGCAATGAAATCACTTAAAACACATTTCTTACAATGTATCCCTTTTGATAAGTGATGTATGGCAGTATTTTATTCCTGCCTCATTCAACACTCAGGGTGTTGTTTAATTTTGCTTTTATACCATCCATTATAGCAGTGGGAAAACATTACATAAAAATAAGTACAAAGCACTACATTAAAAATAAGCACAAAAAATATTTTTGACGATAAAAAAATGAGTAACAAACTCTCTTCACCAACTGTGGAATGCCACTCAGTCATCCCTTCTGAGCATGAATGCTATGGTTAAAAACATTGTGGAACACTGGCCTACCACACAGAGAACCTTTGCATGGAATATGAAAAAAGTCCACATATTAGAAAACTTGGATGAAAACCTTGCATATAGTAGCCACATTGATTTAACAAAGTTTTAGAAACTTACAAAGTCCAAAGAAGTCTACTCTTAGTGAAAATAGATTATATTCAATCCAAAATAAACACATTATTTTAGTTTTAAAGCTCACATTTCTTATCTGAAAGACATTCTGGTTATAAGAAACTTAAGCACTATGATAATTTGTTCAAGTGGTGAAAGAACATTCTATAGTTATAGCTGAACAATGGTACTATTTTAATGTCTGTTTTCATTGCAAATTTCCCTGTGGCAACTGTAAACACTAGAGACAACTGAATATCCTTGCCAGCTCTTCACTCTTAACAGTTAAAGATTAAGGGATACCATGTTTTGAAAATACTGGTAACAAAATGAACTAAAATATCATTATTTGTGTCTTTCATAAATTTTTTAAAAGTTAAAAATATTTGTTTCACATATCGCAGTATGTTTCACAAGTCCCCTACTATAATGACAATTATCTGAGTTAACAGAACTTCCCTTGTGTACTTTTGGTTTAATAAAACAGCATTAGTGATATAGTTTACATTTAGACTCCGAAAAGATTTTCCCAGTGATGTGGGTATGTCTTACCTGCACACATTTCAACACAGGAAGCTCTAGACAAAATTATGAGGAAATCATCTCCCCTCACCTCTTATTTCCACAGCTCTCTCCTTCACCTCAGGGCCTGCCTTTCTATTCATGGTCCCAAGTTTTTCAATAGTCTCAAATTTCCCTGGTCCGGCAAAAACAAGCAAGGCCTCAAATACTGCTTCACAGTTCTATTACTTGCCCCTTAATGGGTTCTCTCATATTCTTTATTTCAACATCTATCACACTAAATTGTTAACAGATAATTCTGTCAGAAGGGAAAGGAAAAAAGGTGCTATCATCTATGATTTATTAAAATTCCCCCTCCACTTGTAGAATCAAATACATTATCACCATTCCTTACCTCTTGTCTTTAAATCTCAGGAGAAAATACGCCCTTTTTCCTCTACAGGGCTGTTACCTGTACAATGAATTAAGTCCCTCCCACCTATTGGGAAACCATGATCCATGGGTTATTCCTCTCCTATAACCTCAATATTTTTCTTCATTTGATACTTCTGCATCTGTAAATGTGCTAACTTCTCACCCATTCTTAAATAACACATTCTTTAAATCCCTATTTGAACCCCACTTCCCTTTTAAGTCACAATCTGTGTCCCTCCTTTTTGCCACCACACCATGCACTGGCTCTTCAGTTCTCAACCCCTGCCATCTCAGCACTCCTCTCTTCAAACCACTGCTCTCCTCAAACTTCCTGAAAAAGATCAGGAATGCCTAACTAACAAAACAATCACACATTCTGTGTTCGGTCTGCTTGAGGACAGACTATGGCTGTTGTTGGTGTGCTTCAGGTTTTTATTCTTTCCCTGGGTAATCACATTTACTTGTGGAGTTTCAACCAGTTTCTACATGAAGATGACTTCTAAATATTAGTTACAGGACTCACTGTTCTCCAGTGTATTTCCCCTGGGAGTCCCAAGATGGTGCCTTTACCATTTTAAAAACGACTCACTCATCCTAACCAAGCCTAAACCTCCTACTCTGCCTTCCATCTATATTATGACATCACCATCTACCCAATCTCCAAGCTCACAAACTCAGAATCATACAACGTTTTCTTCTCCCTAACCTCCAGAGGTTGAATTCTCCAAATCTGCTCATTATGCTGCACAATTTCTCTCTCTGAAAATTTCACTCTCTGGTTTGAGTTTTTATTTTCTCTTACTTACACTATTTCTTTTTTAATTTTTAATTTTAAAGATGTGGGGTACAATTCAGGGTTAGGTATACAAATGACCCGTGCTATTTTAAAAGTCTCTTAACTGGTCTACTAATTCCCAATCTTTCCTCACCATAGTTCATGCTCCATATTCTGTCCAAAAGTATCCTTGTTAAAATTCAGTGCTGAGACAAGAAAAAGCTAGATCTTGGAGAGACTTTTTTTTTTTAAACAGAGCTCAAATAGTTTTGCTCCTAACTTGCTCTCACAATGTAGTAGACCTGTTTTGAGTAAATTTATTTCAACCCTACTACTACTTCACAAAGCAGGTCAAACCTTTATTACATTATTAGAAAATATGTAGTACTATAATAGAATCAGCAGAATTGTGTGAAAGTGTTTTTATGTATCTAATAAAACTAATAATATAAAATGACTATAGGATCACCGCCATATTTTATTATTCAAATTTGAATCTCAAAACGATGTAATTTTGGAATGATGAATTTTATTAAGTTTCTTTCAAGATAATACTTATTTTATATATGCACTTACAAAAATACCTAGAATTCATAATAGCTCCAGTGATAAACTGATTCTTAAATTCAGTCATCATGAAGGTGAATGAAGAAAAGCCATCTGACTCCCCCACCTGTCTGCTGCTATCACTCTGTTCTAAGCCACCATCATCTCCTGCCTGTCTACAGCAGTAGTCACTGGACCAGTGCCCTTACTTTTACCCTAGTTTTCAACAATATTCTCTCCAGAGTGGCTAGTCATCATCTTAAACATAAAACAGATTTTGCTAATCTCCTGATAAAACTATTCAAAGGCTTCCCATCGTACTTGGAAAAATATTCACAATTTTGACCATGACCTACAAGAGCACTATGTACCTCTCTGCATTCATCTTCTTATACTCACTTCCCCTTGTCCATCATTCGGACAGAAAGCCACACTAGGCTCCTTTCTATTCTGCAGACTAGCTTTCATTTCCCATCACCACCACTGTCTGTTCTCTTTACTAGAAATTATCTTTCTAGAAATCCATGTGCACATCCTTATTCTCTTTATTATGTCTCAATGTAAATGTCACCTCCCCAAAAAGTGAACCCAAACACCCAATCTAAGGGAGCCTCCCCGCCTTTACACACAGTTTCAACCTTCATCTGAGTAGTTTCATTTTCATCACAATATTCATCTGAATTCTCTTTGTTTGCTTGTTATCTATCTCCCCTCGCTAAAAATTCACTCATTGTTCTATCTCCTCTAGCACTAGGACAGGACCTTGACAGACAGTAGGTATTCATGTATTTACCCACTTCTGGTGTCCCTCAAAACTATATCATCTAAGCTTCAGATCCATATTTCCTTGCCTACATCTCCATAAAAATGCTCCATGGGCACCATAAAGTGAGTATATCCAGCTTATCTTGTTACTGCGTGTATCTGGTCTTCCTACTGTAGCCCCTATCTTAATAGCACCCATGAATAGCTGTTCATTCTCCTTTATTACCCCTATTCAATCTGCCAAGATCTCTAAATTTAAATATAGCATATTTCTCAAATAATATCCCTTTTTCTCTATCTCCATGGCCCCTGCCTTAGTTCATACTCTCATCACCTTTCACCTTAACATCTAAAACCTTCTATAGGCATACCTCATTTTATCATGCTTCACTTTATTACACTTCACAAGTATTGTATTTTTTACAAATTGGAGATTTTTGGCAACCCTGCACTGATCAAGGCTGTCAGCGCCATTTTTCTAACAGCAAGTCCGTGTCACATTTTCATAATCCTTGCAATATTTCAAACTTTTCATTAGTATTATATGTTGTAATGCTGCATGATCAGTGATCTTTATTTGACAAATAATTTACATATTCATGGTATACATAATACTGTTTAGATACATATAATGCATGGTGATCAGATCAGGGCAATAAGCATATCCATCAGACCAGTGATATTTAATGTTACTACTGTAACTGTTTTGGGGCACCACAAGCCACACTCATATAAGCCAATGAACTTAATAGATAAATGCTGTATATTCTCACTGCTTGCTCCACCAACTGGCCATTCCTCATCTCTTTCCCTCTACTAAGCCCTTCCTATTCCCTGAGACATAACATTGACATTAGGACAATGGCCTCTAAATCTTCAAGCAAAAGGAAGAGTTGCACAACTCTCACTTTCAATCAAAAGTTAGAAATGATCAAGCTTAGTGAGGAAGGCTTGTTGAAAGCTGAGATAGGCCAAAAGCTAGGGCTCTTGTGCCAAACAGTGAAGTGGTAAATGCAAAGAAAAAGTTCTTGAAGGAAACTAAAACTGCTACTCCAGTAAAAGAATGAATGATAAAGTGAAACAGCTTTATTTTGCTGTTGTGAAGAAAGCTTGTGTGGTCTGGATAGAAGAAAAAACCAGCCAAAACATTCCCTTAAGGCAAAGCCTAATCCAGAGCAAGGCCCTAACTCTCTTCAATTCTATAAAGACATAGAGGTGAGGAAGCTGCAGAAGAAAAGCTGGAAGCCAGTATAGGGTGGTTCATAAGGAAAGAAGCCATCTCCATGACATAAAAGTACAAGGTGAAGCAGCAAGTGCTTATGGAAAAGCTGCAGCAAGCTATCAGAAGATCTAGCTAAGATCATTGATGGAGGTGGCTATACTAAACAGATTTTCAGTGTAGACAAAATGGCCTTCTATTGAAAGAAGATGCCACTTAGGACTTTCATAGCTAAAAAGGAAATGTCAATGCCTGACTTCAAAGCTTCAAAGGACTCTTTTGTTAGCAGCTAATGCAGTTGGTGACTTTAAGTTGAAGCCAATGCTCATCTACCATTCTGAAAATCCTAAGGTCCTTAAGAATGATGTTAATCTACTGTGTCTGTGCTCTTTACATGTACCAAAGCCTAGATGACAGCACCTCTGTTTATAGCATGGTTTGCTGTATATAATTGGCTCACTATTGAGACCTACTGTTCATAAAAAAGACCTCTTTCAAAATATTACTGCTTATTGACAATGCACCTGATCACCCAAGAGTTCTGATGAGGATGTACAAGGAGATGAATGTTGTTTTCATGCCTGTGAACACAACATCCATTCTGCAGAGTAATTTTAAGTCTTATTTAAGAAAAGCATCTCATAAGACTATAGTTGCCATAGACAGTGATTCCTCTGATGGATCTGGGCAAAGTGAACTGAAAACCTTCTGGAAAGAATTCATCATTCTAGATACCATTAAGAACATCTGTGATCCATGGAAGGAGATAATGAAAATATCAACACTCAAAGGAGGCAGAAATACATTGACTCTAACCCTCATGGTTAACTTTGAGAAGGTCAAGTGGAGAAAGTCACTGCAGATATAGTGGAAATAACAAGAGAACAAGAATTAGAATCAGAACCTGAAGATGTGACTGCAATCTCATTATACAACTTGAACAGATGAGATGTTTCTTATGGATGATTTTTTTAAAGGTGATTTCTTGAGATGGAATCTACTCCTGGTGAAGATGTTGTATTGTTGAAATGACAACAAAGGATTTAGAATATTACACAAACTCAGTTGATAAAACAGTAGCATTGTTGGAGACAATTGGCTCCAATTTTGAAAGAAGTTCTACTGTGGGTAAGGTGCTATCAAGCAGCATTACATGCTACAGAGAAATCTTTCTTGAAAAGAAAAGTCCAGTGATGTGGCAATTTTTGTGTTGTCTTATTTTAAGAAATTGCCATAGATACCCCAATCTTTAGCAACTACTACTGTGATCACTCAGTAGCCATCAACATGGAGTCCAGACACTACTACCAAAAAGAGTTCAACTCCCTGAAGGCTTTGATGACCATTAGCAATTCTTTAAAGCTTTAAAGTATTTTTAAATTAAGGTATGTACTTTTGTTATTTTATTTTAAAGATGTGGGGTACAATTCAGGATTGGGTATATAGTGGATATTGCACAGGTGAAGTTTGGGCTTCCCTTTGGTCCTCACTTTGCCTAGTACTCGTACTAATGCTGTGTACTCCCCCAAACTCCCACCCTGGCAGCAGTATCCCACTACTGCCAATCCCTTTCTTATAGTATTATGGCAAATGTTCAGGGTCCACTTATGAGTGAGAGAGAACACGTTACTCTCTTTGTTTCTGTGATAAATCACTGAGTATGACAGACTCTAAATCCATTCAAGTTGCTGAGAAGTCCTTGTGTTTGTCCTTCTTTATGGCTACATAATATTCCATCGTGTATATGTACCTCGCTTTTTTTATCCAGTCCAGTTTTGATGGGCAGTGTGGTTGGTTCCATGTTTTTGCTATTGTGAACAGTGCTGTAACAAACATGCATGTGCAGGTATCTTTTTTTGTAGAATGATTTGAGTTCCTCTGGGCATATTCCCAGTAGGGGGATGGCTGGGTCACATGGAAGGTCAACATCTAGTTCTTTTAGAAATCACCACACCGTTTTCCAAAGAGGTTGCACTAATTTGCATTCCCATCAGCAGTGTAGAAGCATTCCTTTTTCTCCATATTCTCACCAGTTTCTGCTGTTATTTGTTTTATTAATGACGGTCGTTCTTACTGGGGTTAGGAGGTATCTCAATGTGGTTTTGATTTGCATTTCTCTGATGATTAGTGAGGCTGAGCACTTTTTATGTGTCTGTTGGCTGCCCATATATTTTCTCTTGAGAAGTGTCTATTCATGTCTTTTTCCCACTTTTTCTCCCCTCTTTTAATTTTTATTTTAAAATTGTGAGGCACAACTCAGGGTTAGGTATACAAATATTCACTGTGCAGGTACCGCTATTGATGAGGTGTGCCCCCCACCCCAGGCAGACATCAACTATTGTCAATCCCACATCTCTGCCCCCTCTCCTCTCCACCCCCCACCGTTTCCCGCTACTGTCAATCCTTTTCTTATAGTATTATGGTAATTGTTCCAGGTCCACTTCTGAGTGAGAACATGTGATACTCAGCTCTTTGTTTCTGTGAGAGATCACTCAGTATTACAAACTCTAATTTTATTCAGGTTGCCGTGAAGTTC
This sequence comes from Carlito syrichta, assembly GCF_000164805.1. Taxonomy (NCBI): domain Eukaryota; kingdom Metazoa; phylum Chordata; class Mammalia; order Primates; family Tarsiidae; genus Carlito; species Carlito syrichta. Next base: position 577,016 of record NW_007259215.1, read on the forward strand.
TTGATTTTGTTCTCTTTTATGGTCGCACAATATTCCATTGTGTATATGTACCACATTTTAAAAAATCCAGTCCTCTTTTGATGGGCAGCATGGTTGGTGCCATGTTGTTGTTATTGTGAACAATGCAGCGATAAACATACGTGTGCAGGTATCTTTTTTACAGAGTGATTTGAGTTCTTCTGGGTATATTCCCAGTAGGGGGATTGCGGGGTCACATGGAAGGTCAATTTTTAGAACTTTTAGTAATTGCCACACTGATTTCCACAGAGGCTATACTAGTTTACACTTCCACCAACAGTGTAGAAGTGATCCCTTTTCCCTCTTCGCCAGCATCTGTTATTTTCAATAATCAATACTATAGAGCTTTTGGATCATTTGCAGACATGTACAGAGCAGCAGAAAATTTGAGTCATCCAACATTGCAGAGTCCCAGCTGTGGTAGAATGAGGCAAATTTTCACTTTCTTGTTTCACCTCTCACACTAAAAACAAGTGTCCTTTTTGCAGTCTATTCAGTACCATCATTTTTTGCATTTTTGTGGTTTTTTGCTCATTATTTCACAAAATGGCCTCCAATCATCATACTGAAATGCTGTCTATTGTTTGTAACGAAAAAGTTGTGACATGCCTTATGGAAAATGTATACATTAGATAAGCTTTATTTAGGCATGAGTTATGTGAGGATAACATTAATAAATCAATAATATATATTAAATAAAGTGTCTTTAAACCAAAACACACATAAAGCAAGGTCATTTATTGGTCAGCTGATGAAGATACTGTGACCAAATGCTTGCAGGAACCGACCCTGTATTTTTGCTAGAAGCAATAGTTCAGTATTTAATAATTCAATGTATGCAGACTTTATAGACAGTAGCTATCATGAATAATAAGAACTGATTGTATTTTTAATTTGCATGCCTGTCTCCAACACAAAATTAGTGGGCTTTCTGAGGACAGACAAGGCATCTTACTTATTTTTGTACTCTATTTCTTAGTATTAATGCCAGGTATACTGGATGTAATAAGTATTTACTGAATGAAAATTAAAAATTCTGGCTTCTCATCAATGTAATGTGATTTGCCCTAAATATCTAGACTTTGTGGTAAGAGCCTCATGTAGGTCAACAGTTACACACACTCCTCACCTTGGGGAAGTCTTGCTCAATTGGAGAGTTAATGGTCTGCATGTCATCTTCCATTCCTGTCCCTTCACCTGTTTTAAGCCAAAGACTATGCTCTTTCAGGTCAAACTTAAAACTACAGTTAAATGCAAAGACATCTACAGATATTTACTTTCCCTCAGGTCAGTTAGCTCTAATTGGTATAGCCCTAAAAACTATTAGACACACTTACAGTTAAAGTGGAAGACTGGAAAGATGTGCCTACATTCCCTTCCTCCTGAGGTCCCATCGTGAAGACAAAATAGGTATGTGCTTTTAAAAAAGAATAAAACAGCAATGATACTGGAGCTGAGGTGAGAGAGACTAGCAAACCAGAAGTTTTAGGAAATGCTAAAAAAATAGAAAACAGATGAGTGAGGCTTGTTCATCTGGCAGAAAGATAGACTGGATAATCTGAAAATAATTATCTCACAAAACATCTAAATATGCTAAATAATATTGTCCTCTAGGTATGGGAATAAAAAAAACTTATACAGACTTTTAAAAAATGCTAAATAAAACACCAATAACATCCTCTCAAATTAAAAAAAAAAGTCCCCAAGAAAATCTCCATGGGCCAACACAAAGGAGAAGAAACAAATTAGTAAGCAGGTGGTGAAATCATGACTGACCTGGGGTGTGTACTGATTTTAGTACTCAGGAGCTTAGAGATTACAGTTTAGACCTTGGCCTGTTCAATATGGAGAAATGCAACATAGACCCCTCTACCTGAAGGTGAGACCTTAAAGGACTAACTCCCACCTTGTAAAAGAGTAGTCTAGTAAAAGTGTGCCTGATAGTGAGGGAAGACAAGGAAATTAGCCTGCCTTGGGTTGAATTCCACATTTAGAAGAAAAAAATACCACTTGAAAATTTGTAATCACAGCCTACTCTCAAGGATTCAGGGTTCAAGTATGCCTACCTAGTTCAGAACACCTCAAGTGAAAAATTACAAAGTGGGGTCAGTAGCTTCCACAGTGCCAAAGAAAAGCCTTAGCAAATCTCTGAAGAAATGTGTCTTCTACCTAGGCTGCATAGAATTTCCCTCAATAAAACCAACCAAGCAAGAGTACACTCCAACCAAGCAAGAGTACACAATTCAAAAGTCACAAAACACTCAAAAAAAGTAAGGTAGCTGAAAACACAAAAAAGTAATATTATCATGAAGGAAAGCAGATAAGATTGAATTATCTTATTGCCTAAGACTTAGAAGCAAGCATAGTTATACAGTTTTTCCCAAGTAGACTTTCTCTGGATCTCCCTTGAGAAATCTATTCTTTTTTTTTATATTAGAGTCAATAGTTATTGTGTAAAATTTAAAACATAGATATATGTTTTCTAAGACATATGGTATATATATTTTAAATTACCACCTCTTTCCTAAGAGAGCATTTGGAAATGTGCTAAGGCATTTTTTTATTGTCTCAGTGACTGTGAGACATTAAGTACTGTTCAGGACAATCCTGCATTGCAAAGTATAGTACTGCCAAAAATGCCATTCACAAACTGTTGAGACCTACTTTGCTGATATAACTAAGTTGTTAACAATGATTAATTCTATGAAGACTAGGGATAGAAACTTTTAACTTTCATTGTACATTTGTTCTTCCATGCTAATTTAGCTTTGCTTATTATGTAAAAAATTTAATTAAAATAAGTTTATTATAAATAAGTAATGCTAGGGGAGAGCTATTTTTTAAAAATTTATTTTATTTTTATTATTATTATTTTTTGAGTAGGACTCTTATTCTGTTGCCCAGGCTGGAGTGCAGTAGCATGCTCACAGCCACCGCAGTCTTGACCTCCTGGACTCAGGTGATCCTTCCACCTCAGCCCTCCAAGTAGCTGGAACCACAAGCATGTGCCACCACGTCTGCTAACTTTTTGACTTATTGTAGAAATGTCTCACCATGTTGCTCAGGCTGGTCTCAAATCCCTGAGCTCAGGCAGTCCTCTTCCCTCTGTCTCCCAAAGTGCTGGGATTACAGGTTTGAGCCACAGCGCCTGGCTGGGGAGGAGCTATCTTATTCAATAGTTAACATGAATCCCTCCCTCCAGGTATACTGGGTTATTAAGAGTACCAAAGACAGCTGGGCTCGGTGGCTCAGCCTGTAATCCTGCGCTTTTGGGTTCGAGACCTGCCTGGGCAGGCGAGACCTCATCTTTACAATAAATCAAAAAAGTTAGCCAGGCATGGTAACATGCACCTGTAGTTCCAGCTACTTGGAAGGCTGAGGCAGAAGGATCGCCGGAGCCCAGTAGATCGAGGCTGTGGTGGCTGGGAGCGGCCACTGCACTCCAGTCTAGGCAACAGTGAGACTCCAACTCAAAAAAAAAAAAGAGTACCAAAGATAAAGCAATGCATTTTACTGCCCTGAAATTCCTAGGTTCCAAAGAGCAGTCTCTTCAAACATTTAAATGTTTCTTAGCTAAAATATTTCATGAATAAAACAGGCTTAAACTAATGCTGGTTGTATGCTCATGCAGTCAGGTAACTGATAACTCTTTTGTGAGGCAGCAGCTACAACATGAATGATTCCCATGGCTGACAAAAAGCCCAAGGATGGACTCGAGACTCAAAAAGATAACCATATCAATGCGTGGTGGGTGGGATGGTTCAGTGATCCAGTCAGCAAACTAATTTTTGCTGAAAGCCTATTGTTAACAACTGATCTATCAATCAAGCAGATCAGTTCTGGATCTGATGGGAGGTCAATTAATGAAACACTTGTACAGATGAATATGGAAGATGGAGATATAATTGATATGAACAAGAAGCACACAGGAAGTGTCTACTAAAAGAAAAACTGCACTTATTCTAGAACTTTGCCTCCTACAGATGACAAATTCTCCAAACACACACACATACCTCCACTACTACAGTGTAGAGAGACTTTTGCTTCCCCTTTCTCTTTATTGTACAGAGTATCTAGTACACATAGTCAGGCTGCACTTATATATTAAATGGGCAATATATTTGGATCAACATCAAATGGAAGTGGAGTAAGGAAAAAATAAACTGGTTCTCTGAAAATATCCTCCTTTCTCCATTATGGACACATAAATTCAATTTTTATCTTATATTGCAATGAATTATTTTGTTCTGTTTTACAAAAACAAAATCAAATAAAAATTCCTGCATAATTGTTTCATTCCAAAATTTCAATGTTTTCCATTTACCACTATAAACCATTATAAAATCTTTCCGTTTGTAGCACTTATATGTAGGGCAATCTTTATGTGTAAGTAGGAATAAAAATATCCTAAAAGAAGCAAGTCCTAGATAGTTCTTCCTTTAAGAGTCTTGTTTAATCTTTATCTTTATATATCTGCATATATAATATTTATATATTTTATATATATACATACATATGTGTTTATGTATATATATGTGTGTGTAATCACATATATGTATTATCACACACACATGTACACACACAGACATATATATTTAAACACTGTAAGGAAAAACCTGAATTCAAAAACTGGCTCAACTCAAACCTGGGACACGAAGCACATTAAAGCATATTAAAGCACATGAAAAGTATTGTTGTAAAAGAGAGTACTTAAAGGCATCAAGAGGCCGTCTCGGTTTGAAGAGAGTGATCCCTTAAGAGTTAAATCAGTAAAAGTGAACACAAGATAAACTTAGCAAAAAGAAAAAAACAAGCCACCTTAAGTGAAGATGGGTAAAAATAATTAGAAATATTTGTCTAATCAAAGTGTCTAAAATATGTCCTTACAATAAGAACACAATAAAGAAAACAGTAAGAATCTATAGTATTGTAAGCTATTGTTAGGACAGTATTTGCTCAAGTCTTTCAAAAAAAAAAAAGTAAATAAGAAATTGACCTATGTCTCCAAAAATGTCCAGGAAACAACTTGCCTACTCTCTATTCCAGAGTTTTTCAACCTTAGCACAACTGACATGTGGGGCCTGACAACTCTTAGTTGTGAGGGTGTGTCCTATGAATTGCTTAGTCACATCCCTGACCTCTACCCACTAGATGTCAGTAGCACCCCATCCCCAGATGTGACAACCAAAAATATCTTTAGATATTACCAAATGTCTCTTAGAGGGCAAATCTGCACCTTTAGAGAATCACTGGTATGTTCTAAAGGATGCAAACAGATGCACAGAGCTGACACACTTTGATACTTCCAGCATCAGGATCACTCCACTTTTCCTTGCTCATCTAATAAATGGCTATAATAATTTGACTTTCTAGAGACACTATGGTCATGGTTGCAAGATGTATTTTCTATACTGCTCTTTCATGAAATTGGAGGGGGGGAATATGTCAGAGAAGAAGATCCGTGAGTAAAGAAAGTTAAAGTTTTTTTTGATAATAAAAATCAAGTCACACACTTCTCACATTTCCCTACAAAATCTAATACTGTGCTGCATATATATCAGGCACTTGAACTGATTTTAAAATTTGTTCTAATATTCCTTGTTTAATATTCTTATATTCCTTACTACTATCAGTATCTTGATTTTCTGTTTCTTTTTTCCTCATTTTCACAGTTCCTCTGTCTTTTCCCCTCCCCTACATGACAATACTCACAAAGTTCATCCATCATCATTACTCATCCATCATCATTACTGTTAATATTTTTCCATTGACAGGATATCATGCAGGAACATTTGGCTTAATAACACCCAGTTATTAAGTGGTCTCAAAAAAACTTTTCTACCCTTTACTAATAAAGGGGTCGAATATAGTTGAGAATAGCCTGCTAAAATCTAGGGAATTATGGAATTATAACAACTAATTTAAAAAGAAAATAACCTAAAAGAAACTTTAAAACAAGACCAGGGCTTATCTTGGGGAAAACACTAGAATCTTGGGGGAAATCTTCAAACCCTGGAAATCCAGGACTGTCTTGGTCTAGAAATTCCTTGAAAACTTCAAGATATTTCTGTGCCATCTGATTTGCCATAGTGAATTCACAGGGTCCTTATATTTATCTTTTATTTTCCCTCTGTCTTTCAGGCCCTCAATTCACCTTTAAATTATCACTCTTTCTACTATTCTCTTCTTCAATGTACTCCACTCAGCATAAGGCTATCACACAGATCATGCTAAAAGCATCATTTTAATGACCAGACTGCAATAGAAAAAAATTATGATTTTCTGTCATCTGGGAATGTTTAAATTTCTCTTCTTAATACCTAGCTTTCCATCTATTCAACCTAACTGACTCATTTCTTAATATAAATTCTCTGCTCTAACCACATCGATCTTTTTACTTCTTTTATGAACAACCACATATCTCTTTTCCACCTTAGTGTCTTCACTCATGTTACTCACCCCAACTAAAGAATTAATTTTTTCCTTGGCTACTCAAAACCCTAACCAGTTTGTGGCCTAACTCTTGCTTTTGTAAACTCAAAGTTTAAAACTAAAACAGGCCTCCAAACTTATTTCAAAATCAATTCAATTAAATGAATAGCAAGTGTATCCTTACAGGAAAGAATTTCTTTCTTTCTTTTTAAAAAATTCTTTCAGAGTTTACAGTCCGCTACACATGACAAACACTATTTATATGCTAAACTCTTTTGCTTGCTAAGTGTTAATAATTTCAAAAAATTAGGCATAGCCTATGTTTGTGGAATGATGCCTAGCTAGGGGAATACAAAGACATAGTTTCTTCCTTCAAAGAAACTATATAAAGTAATCCTTCCATTATGTGAAATGTCAGAATATACACATAAACATAGATTTAGTGAAAATTTCTACTTGAGAGTAACAAATTCTAAGTTGTTCTTTTTGGAGATATTTTGGGAAAGAGGGAACTCCAGGTTTGGATGATGGAAGAGAAGGGAAATAAAGAGATGGCAGAGTAGGAGTAGAAGATATTTGCGGTGCACACTATTAGAAGAGATAACAGAAGCAGAGATAAAACAGACTTGCAGCCTTTGATCTAGAACTGCAGAGGCTGTTGGAAAAGAAAGAATGGAGATGAGAATAAGGAGAACAGACAAGCTAAGCCAGTGTTTCATTGTTCTATTCTGATGAGTACTGGCATGAAATTATCATGAGTGGAAACAAACTATAAATATCCACTTGGCTATAGGAAGCTGAATAAGTTAAATAAAGGTTACTAAAAACTTATTTTGTAAAAATCTCAAACATCCAAGTTATGCTATCTCTAGGACAGCAGTTGGAACCACAAGTTGTAATCAGTAATTTTTAAGTGAAAATTAGAAAGGCTTGGAATAAAACACCCTCAAAAATTCCTCCTAGAATTTATGAGCACTACTTTTTTTTTTTTTTTTTTTTTTTTTTGAGTTGGAGTCTCACTGTCACCCAGACTGGAGTGCAGTGGCCACTCCCGGCCACCGCAGCCTCGACCTGCTGGGCTCCGGCGATCCTTCCGCCTCAGCCTTCCGAGTAACCGGAATTACAGGCATGCGCTACCATGCCCAGTTGATTTTTTGATTTATTGTAAAGATGAGGTCTCGCTGCCCAGGCGGGTCTCGAACCCGCGGGCTCAGGCAATCCACTCACCTCAGCCTCCCAAAGGCGTGGGATTACAGGCTGAGCCACCGAGGAGCACTACTTTTTGATCTCTATTGGAAGTCCTGAAAAGTTTCTGTCAAGAAAGTAACTGTGAATGGAAATTAATTGTACAGTTTCTGGTATTTCCAAACAAAACAGTATAAAATGCTGATAATCTGTTTGATATATTCTATGTAATGTCTTAATTGGGTGAACATTAAAACTTTATAAGAACTTTTATAAGTTCATTCACAATCTCAATCTCCTTAACCGTATTCATCCTGTAACACCTTAAACTTTTTCATGAAAAATTTTTCTACTGAGGAGTTCTCAAGAATGTGATGCTAAGGACTGGTGAAAGCATACCATGGCTACTTTGTCTCACAAGATACTCCAGCCTTCTTTAAAATGTGGCTTAAATTACATTTTCCCCCCATTTATTTCCCTTCCAAAAGATTACTAGTGTAAGAAGAGAAGAAAATGCCAGGCATGGTGGCTCATGCCTGTGATCCCAGCACTTTGGGAAGCAGAGGCAAAAGGACTACCTGAGCCCAGCCTGGGCAACTAGGTGAGATCGTGTTTCTACAATAAATCAAAAAATTAGCTAAGTGCAGTGGTATGTGCCTGTAGTTCCAGCTATTTAGGAGGCTGAGGCGGAAGCACCACCTGAGCCTAGCTATGGTAGCCATGAGCATGCCACTGCATTCCAGCCTGAGACTCCGACAGAAGGAAAAAGGAAGAAGGAGCAGGAGAAGGAGGAGGAGGAGGAAGGAAGAAGACAGAAAGAAAATGAAAAATATTTGAACCAATTTGTATAAAAATATACATGATCATTTCATTTCTAAAATAAGCAACTTGAATGAATCAAATTTCTTTCCTACATTACCTAAGTTTGTATACGTTCATTTTCATTCATTTTAAATATCTTTTAACTTATAGAAGTTCCAGCTAGAAAGATATTTAAAATGAATAAAATGGCAAATAATTTTATTTAGTAACTAAAGGTAACTTTTCCAGAGAACATTTTATTATATGTAAACAGAGAACATATTCTAGTAAAATAAAGACAAATCCACTTGAAGACAGCCCCATTCATTCAAACTTCAAATGATATTAATTATAGTTAATGAAAAAAATCAATGTTTCCTTTAGTAGAAAAGCAACTCATCCATTAAGCTGGCAATATCAATAAAGTATTTATAGTAATAGTCTGCAGATAATTTATAAACTGTCATCATAGTACTAAAACGAAATTTTCTGAAATATGCAAGAAGTTGTAAACAACTGACATTAGCCCTCACCATATTATCAGACTAGAAGGTTCAAATGAGCTGCAATTCCTTCCAATTCCTTAGTGAGCCATCATTTTTTGTTAGAAATAGAATGTCTCTTCCTTTAAAAGTATTATGTATTGTATTTGATATAAGACCATGGAAGTTATATTGTTCTTTGTACGAAGACCAAACTAAATGCTTTGGAAGACCCAAAGAAAGCAAGTGACAAAACAAAAACAAACAAAAAGAAAAAAACAAACAATAACAACAACAAAAACTGCTATGTAATTAAGGGAAAGTAAGACAAGTATAAAAAATTGAGGAGTCATTAAGCATTAAAGTCTAGTATGCTCAGATTACTTCACAAACTTTTAAGTTCTCAGTGATGATGCCCTAATTTATACAAGAATGATGACCTAGAACTCCTGGCAAAAGACACATAGTCAAATAAAAGATTGACACATGAATGCATTTTTAATATATTTTAAGTAATAATATATTATTTAAGATACATGACAATCATTTTTTATGACTCATCACTTAATTAAACTCTTTGTCAGCTGAAACTACTACCTGTCCTGATTAAATCAGATTAGAGGATTTTACTCATTATGTTAATATAGCCTTACAATTGTTTTCTGGAATGATACCAAAAAAACTAAAAGCAACTGGCAGTAGTTACGTTTAGAACAATGTTTCTCAACTTTAACATTGTTCTACACAGTTTCTAGTGGTTTCCAACATTCCTTGGCTTACGGCTACACCACTCCAATCTCCAAGGCCAGCATTTCACGTCTCTGTCCGCTCTTTTTCTCATTCCCCACCCTCCCCCATGTGTGTGGTGTTTGTATGTGTGCATGCATGTATCCTGTTTCCCTCTGCTAAGGACACTTGTGAGGACAATTTGGGCAGGATAATTCCTTGTCGTGGATGACTGTCTTCTTGTGCATTGCCTGCAGCATCCCTGACTTCTACCACATGGATACTAATAGCAACCCCTTCCCAGTTGTGACAGCCCAGTGTTTCTGGGGAGGAGTCAGCAAAGGCACCCTTGGTTGAGAGACCCTGACTTAGGGTGAAGACGAGGCAAAAAGACTTTAATTAGGTCCTCTCCCCTTTTCTGAATCATCTGATCACTGTGGTGGGTTGAATAATGGTCCCCCTAAAGATATCTAGGTCTTAATCCCCAGAACCTGTGAAAGTTACCTCATTTGGAAAAGGGGCTTTGAAGACGTGATTAAGGATCTGGTGATTGGGAGATTATCCTGGAGAGCCCCAGATGTCCTCACAAGTGTCCTTAGCAGAGGGAAACAGGACACGTGCATGCACACACAAACACCACACACATAGGGGAGGGTGGAGAATGAGAAAAACAGAGCAGACAGAGACGTGAAATGCTGGCCTTGAAGATTGGAGTGGTGTAGCCATAAGCCAAGGAATGTTGGAAGCCACTAGAAACTGTGGAAGAGGCAACAAACAGATTCTCCCTTAGATCCTTCAGAGGGAGAACAGTCCTGCTGACACCTGGATTTTGGCCGTTATATTGATTTCAGGCACCTGGCCTCCAGAATTGTGAGAGAATAAACTTGCTTTATTTATAAGCCACTAAGTCTGTGGCAATTTGTTACAGCAGTCACAGGAAACCAATACAATCATGTAAGAATTTTACTTTTGACTTTAAAAGTCTGATTTTAAATCTGCAATGAGCAAATGAGATAATGTGTGAAGAGCATTTAGCATAGCTCCACAAACACAGTAAGCATTCGATATTATTATTATTATTATTATATTATTGATGCCATTAAGGGCACTGTGGCTAAACTTCAACCTCTTGGTAGCAAGAAGAAAAAATTATGTTCAAGTAGTAAAACTGGGCATATATGTTCAAGGCTCATTTGAATGAAAACACATAAGTCACCCACTCATACGATGGGTGTACTTGCCAGTTGTATAAGTGTTGTTATAAACTGTCCTATACTGAAAAGATAAGTTGTGGATGAGGCCACCTGATGATGGCTTCCCAGGAGAAGCAAGCCTAAATGTTTATTAGCAGAGAAGAAACAAGAAGGCAAAGGAGAGAAGAGTATGCAATCGAGCAAAGCCATGGGAATCAACAAGATGTATGTGGATGTGTTGACCTGGCTATAGCAGAGACCATGATGAGACAGACCAAGTTCTAGGGCTAGAGTCATCTAGGGTTAGAGTTATCTCAGTGATACAGAACCCTAAAAGCTATATTGTATGATTTGGTTATTAAGCAGACGAATCCATAGAGTGTATTATTTTACACTCTTGGGGACTTTTACCACTATAAACATGCTCCTGCCCCATGCCAGATCTCCTAAATTAGAATCCTTTAGTGTAGAATAACTCCAAAGGATTCTGAAGCCCACTTAGGTAGAGAACCCCTGCCAGAGTCACCTCATTGTAAAAGGAGCTACAGAACCAAATATCATGAAGTATACATTTATTTTCAAATGCATTTAACTAAATCAGCTTAGCATTCTCCTAGGTTAAAACTACCCCCAAAATGAAGCCTGAGGTCTACTACAGAAATTCCCTACACGAATCCCTTGTCCCTCACTTTTCCTTTCCTGAGCATCGACTCTAGTCTACTCAGAGAATCATTTCCTCACACTTTCTCACGAATTTCTCTGAAAAGATCCCACACACCTCCAGCCACCCTATCCCACTTTAACATTTATTCTACCTAAGATCTAGAAATAGCCTATAGAAAAAGGAACCATGAAAAAGTAAAATTCAATTAAAATACTATATCATAAATGAAAAATGATAAAAACTGCTCTAATGAATATTCTAAGTACATTTATCAAGGGAAATTCAAAATTACTTTTTTAAAAAAGATTTCTTCCAAAAGCATAATTATGAACTGGGTCTATAAAAAGGTAATGAGCTAAGTTCCTTCAATTCAATCTTTACTTAGTGTTACTAAGTAGCTAACAAAGTGCTAGACTCTATGAAGGATACAAAGTATCTGAAAAATCTCAGTGATTTAGAAACAACTTTACCAGTACTAGAGTAGAACAAAGGGTGATGGGTAGGTGGGAAGGGTAACTAAATATAAGCTAAAAGGAATCTCTTTGTAGGGGATTGATAGGAATGGGGGAGGTCTGCAGACCGAGTTTATTCCTTGACTAAAGACAAACACAAAGCAATACAAGGTACTATCCAGATACATTGTTCCCTCCCACAAACATCTACATCAATTTGTGCATATGCCCAGCTTTTTCTATTACCTTAATATTCTTCAGAAATTTCAATCACATTGAAATTCCATTGATCTACATTCCTACCAGCAATTTGAGAGTCCCTGTTAACCTCTATCCTCTTCAGAAGTATTATCAAACTTTTTGATCAGTTACTCTAATAAGTGAAAGTGGTATCTCACAGTTTTAATTTATAATATTTGTATTGTATGTGAGGTAGAATACCTTTGTATGTGCTTAAGAATCATTTGGAATTGCCTGAGCCCACAGGTTCGAGACCAGCCTGGGCAACATGGTGAGATCTCGTCTCTACAATAAAAAAAAAGAAAAATTAGCTAGACGTGGTGGCATACACTTACAGCCCCAGCTATTTGGAATGCTGAGGTGGAAGGATCACCTGAGCCCAGCAGGTTGAGGCTGTGGTAGCCGTGAGTGTGCCACTTCACTCTAGCCTGGGTGACAGTGAGACTCTCACTCAAAAAAAAAAAAAAAGATATCCTTTCTGAGAACTGTCTGCTCATGATCTTTGCCAATTATTGATTTGTAGGTACTCTTTATATATTAAGGAATATAGACTTTTGTCTATAATACATCATGCTATTTTTGTGGTTTCTTTACTTCATGTACATATTTTATTTTCTTCAACCAAACTGTATTTCCCCTCACAAAAGGGCATTTATTTTATATATCTCTAGGAGAGTGCTTTTCAGATCTTCATGTTTAAAGATCAAACAAAAAGGCGGAGAGATGAGTGTTGTGAGGGGTGAATAAGTACATTAATTATTAAAGGTCACCTACTTGAATTGTCTGCTTAATCCCATTACACAAGGCTACCCCAAATACAAATAAGTTCTAATTTTGCAATATAGTTTCCTGAGCAGGGAAGAACCAGATGAATCTTTCTCCAGCTGCCTAGGCTGGGACCATGAAAACTCAGAAGCTGCTAGTAACCATGATTTTCATTAGAGGACTAGGAAGTGATATTCTACAGCCAGAGAAGAAATAAAGCAAATGCATAGTAAGAAATAAAGAGAAAAGATACAGTGTGCCCTGAGGGCATTGAAGTCCCAGCCCTGGGATTCCAATAGACATTTGCTGCATCTTAACAATAATCCCGCGCCCCTTACTTATACCAGTTAGAATGGATTTCTTTTACTTATGGCCAAAAGAGGCCTGCTTGCAACTACCATCTACTCTCATCATTTTATAGAGGAAATTTTAACACCAAAACCTCAGGAAGGAATAACCTCAGATTTTTAAGAAAGATTATTTTATGACAACTATGTGCCAGGAACAGATCTAAGTCCTTAAAACATAGTGTTAAAAAAAGAGAGACAAGATCACTGATATCATGGGACTTCCATTCTAGTGCAAGTATGTAGATAATAAAATAATAAAAGATATAATTTCAGATAGTGATAAATGGTTTGTAGACAATTTTAAACAAGACAGGCAATGGGATAGAGGGGGAATGAGGTTGGTGTCATTCTGGAAGATTGGCTAGAATAGTAATGCTTTCTGAAAAGGTGACATTTGAACTGAAACATACAATGATAGAAATCAGTCATGTAATAATATAGGAAAAGAGTTCCAGACAGGGAGTGCACAAGTCCTAAGTCAGGCACAAGCCTCAATGCACAAGCATCAATGAAGAACAAAAAGGGCCGTGAGGATGAAACTGTAAAAACGTGGGGGGGGGGGACAGGGTGGGTGTGTGGGGGAGTGCTAAAGAAGTGGAAAAGTGATAGATCTAAGAGGAAAATATGTACGTTGGTAAGTAGGACTCAGATCATGTATAGGAACCAGCAGGTGGTAAAGAGATTTGAAAATACTTGAGCTTCATGAAAAACTCATTATATTGTCTTTAATCCTCATTTTGCCTTGAATCAATGATAACTTTAACAGATAGTCCTTTAGAAACTACCATCCTCAAGTACTTAACACAATCCTGAGGTAGCCAGGAGTAAAAATGAACGTTTTCCTAAGCAGAAAACATCTCTTCTCATAGACTATGTTTAAAAAGAAATTACTTTTAGGACAAAAACAAAGCCATCTTAAAGGAAGGTAAGAAAACAATCTAGGGTGAAGGAATAATATAAACTACTCCAAATTTTGTTCTACTTATTATCCTGTGAATTGATTTGCTATGATAAAGTTTGTAGAAAGGTCTTTGAATTATTCTATTACAACTAAAGAAGATCATAAAACTTAAGTTCTTTCTAAACTACTTTAAATGTAACACTCTGTTCACTGAGTTCACCATTACTGGATGTCAACAAGGTTAGTATTGTCAGAAAAGAGAAAGTAGAAACCAGATTTCTGACTTTATTGCACGTGGTAAGAATAGCCACAGCTTAATGGTCAAGAAAATTATGGGCTTTAACCTTATCTCTATGACTATGATAAAAGATTCCCCTACCCCCACCCCCACCCCATAGTGAAATGAATGCTAAAATTAAGTGCAAGAGATGTTTCAGTTTCTTCACTTCTGAAAGCTTTTTTTAAAGAGAAGAGCAATCTTTTCAAAGCAGTTTGTATATAGTATGCTTCATGGAGGAGTGATGACCCTTCCAGATCTTTCCAGACAACTATTATCTGTGTACACTAAGCAAGTAATTAAACCTGCATTGCTTCTAAGATGAATATCTGTGAAGTCAGATCTTTGAAAGCTATAATGCATTTATGAGTCTTATCTTTCACTATGTCAGATATTTAGTTAGCCCACTTAATAGTTGACCAAAAGACTGTTACCACAGTTTACAAAGAGAGGTATCTTGTGAGTATGGTGTGAGTCAGGAAAAAAAAAAAAAAAAGGTCATTTAACAGCTTGACCAAGATGTGCGTCTGAGTGCATCCCACTAGCCTCCTGGCCAGCAGTTTGGCCAAGTGCTCAGGATGATTAGCAGCCAAGCAAGTGCGGGAGAGCTATGGTCAAGCTCAGCTGTAAAGTCTCCCCCCAGTGGTCACACACAAATAACAGGAAAGTGAAAATCATGGCAGTTTCTGTGAGGCCGAACAAATGTACTCCAAGAAAAACTGATTCCCACAGCAGCAACAACAAAAATAATAAAATCTTTAATTCAACTAGCACCACGTCAGTGAAGAACTCTCTTGTGCTTATCCTTGTGATATTTAAAATTGTGAAGACTGTTTTTGGAAGGAAATAACCTATAGCTAAGACAAAACTAGCATAATTATTCTTAGTATAGTTTTTGAGCAATAACTGATAATATCCCCAAATGGCCCAGTATTTTTTAAAATCAAATGGGCAGGTGATCATTCTTTCTGAAATAAATCCTTTCAAGTTAACTACACTTATTGAAGTAGAGTTCTGATACAAATTTAGTCACTTTATCAAATGAATGATTTTGGAAAGGAAACTTATCAGTGTTATAGACCTAATGTGCAATTTGTGAAATACTGTTTTTCAAAAGTCCAGAATTAGGTATTTTATATTACAGCAAGTGGTATCAAAAGGACAATTGGGTCCTCTTGTCTCTTTTGAGTATGTATTTTCTTGGTGCTTTTACAATTAGATAGCCTTTGACTATCATTTACAATTAGATAGCCTTTGACTATCATTAACCCTGTATCATTTGCAACTCTCTCAGCAATAATGAGCTGATGCTACTCATTTTTTAAAAAGCTCCATTGTCAAAAATGTGAGACATTTAATTAGAACATCTGTTGTCTTCTGCGAATCATTCATTAAGTGGTAAAGTATATTAAGGGATAGTAAATATTCAAACAAGTAACTTTAATTTTAAAATAGATTTTTTTAAAAAGTACAAGTAACTTTAATTTTAAAATAGATTTTTTTAAAAGACAAATACAGTCTCACAATTATGTTTTCTTTGTTATGCCAAGCTAAAAAGAAGAGGAGAGAGAAGGGAAGGAGAGAAGCAGGCTGTGTCGTCTTCTGGAACAATTTCAGCCTGAAAGGAAACTCAAAAAAAAAAAACAAACTGCTCCTTCAAATGTTTAAAAATGTGATTCATTTTTTAAAATCCAACAGTTGGCCTAAAGAAAAAAAGATTCTATCTTATATAGACTTGCTTAAGCACCTTAATTTTTCCAGTGTTGATTTAACTCTGAATGTAAAATAATTTTTTTTTAAATATTCCTGGTGGAAAAGGATTCAGTGGCATCAGTAAGCACACACATACACACCCCTTCCATAAAGATGGAGGGCAGTCTCTATAGGACAAAAACGAGCAATTACACCATTTGTGATTATGTAACCCTAGTATAAAAGAAAAGAATCAGGGACCTTAGAGAGTAACACATTGTGCAAACATGCATTTAAATAAGTTAAACACGTATTTAAATATATGGTAGATTTAAAATACAAAAGACCTCAAAATGACACAAGCCACAAAAGTTCTTTGTTTACTGTACCAAGGCCTCAAGAAGATATAACTATAATCAGGCCTGGTACTTTATCATAATTGCCCAGTAGACGCCCACAATAAGCAATATTACCTGAGGTTCGTTGTTATACTCTGTGCCCAAATTATCACTGCATCAATAACAGTGTGTTACCTCGCCTAATATCCTGGACACACATAAGTTTCCAAACGGTCACTCGAAAGATTTCACGGGAAGAAATGGTTGCTAAATCATACTCCCATCGAAGGGCATTTTAATGCACCCCGAATGTTCTCAGCGATACTGCAAGAAGACCACTTGTAATATAATACCCTTGAAGCACAAAGTAAATTTCCAACCATCTCCCCAAAGGCATAGGAGAGGAGAGAACGTGGCTAGCCTGACCTTAACCGGCAGTTGAAAAGTAATGCGGATAATTTTCCGAGCCTCCCCATCCGTCTCCAGCTCTCTTGCTCGCCTCAACCCGACCCCCTACATAGATGCACTCCCCAACCGCTGGAAGTTGAAGGGATGCAATCTCGAGCTGTAACCCCGGGAGCTGGTAGGGTTGCGGATAAACTCCCAATAAAGTGTTAAAAAGTCCTTCTGCGAAAAGCATCCACCAGCCAGTCCACATCCTGTCATCACACGGTCGGATCCCTCCATCCTGGCCCTCCACCCAGCCCCCCCCAAAACCAAACAGGTGGGGGGTCAAGCCCCGGCACCCATCTAGTCCAGTGTACCCAGGACCGGAGAGCGCGGTCCCAGCAGCGAACGAACGCCCCCGGAGCCGCGCGTGCTCGGCCCCCAGCCACTCGGGCCGCACAACTGGAGTCTCGCGCCGGGCAAGTAGCGGCGGTAGTTGAGAACGCCTCCGCCC
>NW_007259215.1:595433-613723 GCF_000164805.1 Carlito syrichta
GTCCCCGCGGAGTCTCAGGCTGTCATTCACCCCTTGCGGGTGGGCAGGGTACTCCGCCGGGCGCGCCGGAGGCTCCTCCCTGCCCTTCGCGAGAGTTTTGATCCGGAGAACCCGGCCAGGGGGCACAAAGGAGAAACGGACCTCGGGAAAAGTCCCCTCCCGCTACACACCCGCTACACACCCACCCCTGACTCCGACGTGTGTGTGCGGCCGGCTCCACGGCGCCGACGGTGTCCTTCATGGATGTTCTCCCAAAGGCCCGACCGGGGAGTGTGAGTCACACCCGGAGAGATGGAGGGACGCTAGGTCTTTTCACGGTACTGAGGCTCCCCTGGAACTCCCGGAGCCGGCTTTGCCAGACACTCCCTGACCACAGTAGTTCGGCTCCTCCCAAACATCTGGCCTTCCCAGACCTCGAAAGGGTGGGGGCTGGGGGGGGGGGGGTGTTGTACGCCATCCTATCAGCCTCGACTCTGCACAGAGCATGGTGAATTGTGATGAGTGTCCGGGTGTGTCGATAACACGTTTTGACCGGAGCGCAGATTTAATTTTTCAGTTGAGAGGAACTGAGCAATGCGCTGCAGCAGAGGCTTCTGGTTAGAAAAAAACACAGCAAGGTGGTCAAAGAACTTCCGATCCCCTTGAAGAGGTCTCTGTGCACCCTCGACCTGTGAGAGTGTCCTTTGGGAAAGCGATTGTGGTCTTCCTAAAATTGAAGAAACGATTAAGATGTGATTTAAGTTTTACAAAATGTTTCTTGCAGTCTTTTCAAAGCCATGAATGTAGAAAGTACTAGTAAAACTTCACATGGGACGGAGACATCCCATGGCCTCCTCCAGACTGCATTCCCTGACTTCTCCTGGGCACCTCGCACAGCCCCTGCACAAACCAGCCAATTGATAAATGCTTGCAGAATGGATGCATGTGTCCTGGCCTCTGGATAGAGAGATGGAGTTTTGAGATGCATTCCCTTCCCTCTTTGTGAATGTGGCAAGCATGGAAGGGGGAGAGAAAATGCTATGGATGAGGTGTACTAAGAAGGCCCAGTGCCCAAAACAGTGATTTTTGTCGTTAGTCTCAACCAAGCATCAAAGATTAATTTGCTTTTCCATTAGGATCATTAATTTTGCAAACCAATGTGCAGGGGGACTCTGTAGAGTGTTAATTTAGAACGCTTTTTCCTGGAACAGAAAACCCAAGGAAGGGTAATTGGAAGCATTTAAGGAGACATGAATATGCCAACGGGCACTGAAAAACCTTGGACACATGTTGTGAACTCCCCAACCCCACCCTCCCCCATAGTCAAGCCAGCCGGAGATGAAATGAAATAGGGTGGGCCTGGAGCCCAACAACAAGGCAAGGCAGAGACAAAATGGAAGGATGGTGTTTCTCTTCTCAGGGTATTAGCAAGACTTTTTAGGTCCAGGCCCACTTTCCACAGGATGCCCAGTGGGGCCTCCCTGCTGTACCCTCTCCAGGCCTGTGACCTTCTCTTCTCCTTTCTGACCCCACCTCACCACATCCCTTTATACCCAGCCAGTTAGTTACTTGCCCTGAGCCCTTCCAGGGTTGGAGATGAGGATGGGGTATCATGTCATTCCTGTGTGTGAAGAACCCCTTATTGTTCACTTTTATTCTCTCAAGAGTCTTCTGGGAGCAATGTCCTAACCTCATACTCTACTCCCAAGTAGAATGAAGTTAACTGAGGAAGTTTGGCAAGAAAAGGATAGGCATCTTTGCTCCTCAAGCCACATGCAGACTCACCTGACTTACAGCTGGTCAACTTCCTTATCTCTGCATGTAGCAGGGACCCAGCATTTAGGAGCAGGAATACAAGAACTATTATCTTTCATTTACAGTTGCAAGTCTGTTCTCTAGGTATTGACAGCTGCTATCAGATGGAGGTTTATCATCATTGTAAGACTCATTGTAAGACTTTCTTGCTTGCTTGCTTCATCCTTAGTGTCAGAAAAATGATTTTGCTCCAGTAACAATCTTCAGTTGCTTCACTTCAGGAAGCTCTTGCCACTGAAGTCTCTCTCTGCCTATACATTTCCAAATACCCATATACAGGCTCTATTATGAATACTATTTCTTTTTATAAACATCAGTCCCACTTTATGACATTCTGCCCTTCCTTTAAACTTTGAAGGTGGAATATGCCAGAACACATTTAAAGTGATCTAATTGAAACACAGAGCTCCCATCACTGCTTGCTGACTCACCTTTCTGAGAGGGCATCATTTTGAGACACCACCATCCATTTCCCACACCAGCTACACATCCTTCATCCAGGAAAGGGGGATGTTATGATTGAAAATGACAGTGAGTCTCTTCAGTGTCCTTAGTGGTCTAATGTTCCATTTCCTTCAAGGCTACTCTAAAGGGATCGTAATTTTGCTTTGGCCCAATATCTCCTGTAACTGAATTTAAAATCTGAATTTTGATTAATTCAGGAACATCCATCACTGGATTTTATTTCCTCCTTTGAATGTAAACAAAAGTGTATATTCTTTCAGTGTGATGACATTTTCTTTTCTGACCTGCTTTGCTACTCAGAAATTGAGAATTTTGCTAATAGTAAAAGCCCCAAATTTTAGCAAAAGAAAGTCCTATGTGCTTGTTTTCAACTAATCCATCATAATAATAGCAGTGATGCTCCTGGAGGATAGCTTTATTTAAAAAATTGTAACTAACATGCATCACAAAGTCTAACCAAATTTTCCTTCAGAATACTTTATTTAGCTTTACCCCTTTTATCTCTGTTCACGAAGCTAGGTCAGATTCCCATTTCCAGCCTCCTAGCTAAACTTTCTAATTCTAGTTTCTTTCTTGCTTGCTCGCTTGCAGTTTTTCTTGTACTCAGAGTCATGCTTCTCTGCATTGGCTGTTTATTGGAATCACCCAGAAAATTTTAGAAAAAGCACCAGTGCTGAGGTACCACTCCTAGATTTAACAGTGATAGAGCACAGCCTAGGTACCTCGATTTTGCAAAGCTCTCCAAGTAGTTGTGATAAAAAGACAGAGTTAAGAACTGTAGAAATGAACCACATTCCAAACAACATTTATACCAAGTCCTCTCAAAACATGGGGTTGCTACAAATTACCTCAAGTAATCAAATTAAAATACCTAATCCTGTGCTTTAAGACTCTTTGCCAATTGACTAGAATAGTCCCTTTTCAAAACAGCTTAAATTTATCTCCTTCCTAAAGCTTCTTCAGATTAGTCTTACCTGACTGCCTGAAGATCGCTGTCTCCAACTCTGAGCATTTTGACTGGCACAGGTTTACAAACTCTTGGGCCACAGTTGTTGTGTATATTATTGTTTTAATCTTGTTTTCACAAATATCTGTCGGAAGTTTTTCTTGTAATCTAAATCCCTCCAGAGTCACACTGGGTCAACAATCTCAAATAAATGTCTTAGCAGAACTTTCTCCTCTAAACTATCTGAAAGAACATTTCCTGACACAATGGCAATTATTTTCTTCTTCTTTTCTAATTATCACGATTAAAGCCAACACTTGCAAGAACTTGAGTTTGGGGTTTTTTTCTTTACAAAAGAATACTATTTATCTCCGTCTATCTCTCTGATGTTCTTAGCCATTATTTATTTACTTTAGGCATTAAAATTTGGCTTCCAAACCCATCTCTCTACTGAAACTCTTCTTTACGTCACAATTATTTTCATTCATGTGTTTATTCACTCATTCATTCAATCTTTTACTAGTGATAAATGCTGGGAATTTTTTTTTAAATGAACAATTAAGTAGTCCCTACCTAGTGGTGAAGAATAATAAGTAATTAAAACAACATGTGATAAGTGCTCTGTCAGATGTCTTAACAGGACAAAACGGAATTATGGGAAAAGGGGTGTTTGTTTAGTGTTCATGTGATTGAACTCATCTGCAGTGTTTGAGGAGGTTAAACTCACATACCCCCACTTGTTAGACCTCTCCTTTCCTTTGACTTCCCTGATACTGTATGACCTGGGAACTCCTACTTCTCTGGCTTCTGTCTCTGATCCCTTGTCTTGCTAAAATGTCATCAGGGTCTCCTGATCTCCTACTACTTCTTAAATTAAAATGTTCTACTAAAAATGGAAAATATTTTTGAGGGGAAAACTGTAAAAAAGAGAAGAGCACTGTTTATTTCAAGAATCTCATAATCCTTAGGACTCTAGTACCAAAGCTTCCACATCTGTATCTATTCTCCCTTGAGGCAAACTTTCAACTCCCTGTCGAATATCTTCATCTGGTTAAGCCATTGGCAGGTCAAGTTACATGTCTAGAATCAAATTCATTGCTTCTGGCCACCTTCATCTAGCCCTTTCTGCTGGTATCTCTAGCACCTTCTTTTTCTTCACCTCCTTTTACTCTTTCTGTATTCATGTCCCTTGCAGTCCACCTTCTCAAAGTCATAGGAGTAGATTCTCTTGTTCATTTCCTTTGGCCTGGCAAAGTCATCTAACTCATCTCTTTTTTGTTTTCTTGAGTTGGATTCTCACTCTGTTGCCCAGGCTGGAGTGCAGTGGCATGCTTACAGCCACTGCAGCCTCTACTTGCTGGGCTCAGGTGATCCTTCCTCCTCAGCCTTCCAAGTAACTGGAACTACAGGTGCACAGTATCAAGCCCGGCTAATTTTTTGATTTATTGTAGAGACAAGGTCTCACCAAGTTGTCCAGGCTAGTCTCAAACCCCAGAGCTCAGGCAATCCTCTTGCCTCAGCCTCCCAAAGTGCTGGGATTACAGGCTTAAGCCACCACACCTGGCCTAACTCATCTCTGTGCCTCGGGGCCTCCTTGCCCTAACCTCGTCTGTACCTGACCGCTCACGCCAGCCATTTAATCCCTGTCTCCTCACTGCCTATGGAACGCCATTCACAAGGTCATTCACAATGACAGTCAAGGCTCCCCTGTTAGGATAGTACAGTCAGTCATAACTTGTACCTTTATGTTTCCACCTGTGGTTTTGCCTTTCCCAATCTCCATTGGTCAAAATCCAAGCTTGAATACTCATCTCACACCCTTCTTTTCCATGAACTCTTCCTGTCCTACCCCAAACAGAGGTCCAGTAGTCTCCGTTCTCCATGACTTCACTTTCTGAGATTTCAGTTTCCCACAGTATAGTACAATAAGGGATTTTGAAAGCAAGAGAGACCATATTCACATAACTTTTATTAGTCTATTGTCATAGTTGTTCTATATTATTAGTTATTATTGTTAATTTCTTATAGTGATTAATTTACACATTAAACTTTATCATGAGATGTATGTCTAGGAAAAAATATAGCACTGTGTATATGGGATTCCATATTGTCCATGGTTTCAGGCATTCACTGGGGATCTTGGAAAGGATCCCCTCAGATAAGAAGAGACTACAGTACTATAATTCTTCTCCTTTGAATTCCTGTAACACTTTGATTGTCTTTTTAAAAAATTATACTCAGTTTTATTGAGAACAAAGGCATACTGGAACTAGAAAGGCTAATATAAGTACTAGAGATTTGAAAATGAGATAGAATTTTTTTATGGCATATATTGACTATAAGGCATTTTGAACCTCATTTACTAATAAATACAGTCGCAATGATAATGTTGATTACCTCTTATAGTCTTTTTCCTATTCTGCTTCATAAAAGCATCATTTATGTTTTCAAATATCTTCACATTCTTCCCATCACCACCTGACCCCACACCCTTCTTGCTTGTAGGTAAGAGTCCAGGTTGCTATGCCCAGGAATGCCTGCAGCAGTTGACATAGTACACTTAGTAGGTGTTTATAGATTGAAACAGTAAAAGCTGTTAGTTGGTAGACTTCTAAAATTAAAGAAAAGTAAGTGAAAAATGTTGCTAATTATAATTGAACACTTGTTCTTGAGTATACAAATTACAGATGAGAAGCTCTTAGAAGGAGAAGCAGATTTCAGACAGACATTTTAATTGAGTAATTGAGTGGCTTGACTTTATCCTGCCAGCATCCTGCATCTAGGTCTAATGAATCCTTTCAAATTTTCACTTAAAATTGACTTCTAAATTCCACCTCTCCCATCTATCTATATATGAATGAGAAAAAAAAATAACCCTTTTACTAAGGTATTGAAAAGGTTTAGACCAGGCACAGTGGCTCACACCTGTAATCCCAGCATTTTGGGAGGCTGAAGCAAGAGGATTGCTTGAGTCCAAGAGTTTGAGACCAGCCTGGGCAACATAGTGAGACTGCATCCCTATTAAAAATAAATGAATAAATAAATGGAAAAATGATTTAAAAGAGATATGAAAACTGGAGATTTTTTAAAAAGTCATAAACAATTGTAGTGTCAATATCATGTCCTGACCTCATTGCTCCCCAGAGAGCAGAGAAGCATGAAGTCCTAGAGGCAGAGGAAGTCTTTTGGAAGAGTCTTATGTCATGATAGGTTAAAAAAGCATCACTAGTGATTATGCACAGAGGCAAAGAGAGGGTCAAACTCTGAAGCCGGTGTTCCTCCAGAGGAGAGGTCATGAGAGCAAAACCAAGTCATGAAGATGCATAGTAGACTCTTAAGCCACTTTCATTAAATGAATGAAAGAAAGATGATTAGGGTCAGGGACCTGGGGACAAAATGAAAGTAGGTGTGAAATGGAAGTAGGTGTGTGCGCGCGTGTGCGTGCGCCCTCCCAGAGGGCAGACAGGGCAAGCTGCTTTGACTGCTTGCCTTAAAAATCCAGGAAGTTAATGACCCATTTTAAAGTGATGCCATCTTCATGCTAGGAAGAAAGGGGCCCTTAGTTCTTTCTTGAAATATCAGGTGTTTATAAACATGAGAGTCCCGGCCTTTTGAAAATTCTGCTTTGGTGACAGTAAGTGAATAAGAACTATCTATTGAGCTCATGCCAATGTAGCAGACACTGATGTCTTTCCTTCACACAGAGCATCCCATGGGGATCATTATTTTTATCACCATTTTACAAATGAGAAAACAAGTGAAGATGCTCAGGCTTCAGACTTAGGAAGTATCAAAGATTGTTCTCATTCCTGCACTTCATACACAAGAGTGCTTTGTAACTCTCAGGTCAATTCAACTGAATGAATTATAGTTCAAATCATCACAATTAAGGGTTCTCCGTAGCATGTTACTTAACTCAGATTTACCATCATGATCTGTAAACTTACCGTATGTGTATATTTTAACAATGTAGGATTTGTGGAAAGGCTCTATTTTTTTTTGTGGTTGCAGTAGAACTGGATATATGACAGAAAATTACCAATTTCTGAACTATTCCTTTCAAGAAATAAGAGTAACAACTAAAATGATAAATAATACATCAAAAAAGACTAAGAAAAGAATTTATTTTACTCATTTAATAGGACATGTCTATTGTTGACAGCAACACATTGCACTGACGATGATTTTATAGTTCAGGAATTTCCCAAGTAAGAAAAGCATGGAGAACAACAATTTAGCTTCTCCAAGTATAAATCTATGTCTTTACCAGGAAAGAATACCACTAGGACTAAGTGAAATACTTTAAAAACACAACTTATATAAATTATCTATAGTGGAGCATTGCAAAGTCTATTGCTCAAGCTTTTTATTTCTCCATGCCATTTGCTTCAACTTCCTTAGAGAATGTGTTGGATGCAGAGATGCCCTGCCAAGACCTGCCTTCAAGGAAAGACTTGTTACCTTCACTGCTCTGTGGGGGAGCTGTCAGAAGAAAGCTTTCAGCTGTCAGGATCGCCTTAGCTGCAGAGAGCCCACTGTGCTCAAAGAGCTGCCCCAACCTCTTCCTAGGATGGACTGAATCAAATGACTCATGGAGGTGGGAGTATGAAGGCCCAGCCAGCTCAGCCCAATGCAGCAGGTTGAGAGGCCATTTTAGCTCCAGAATTCCTTGCGGGGTCAACTCGGGCTGGTGTTCGGGCCTGCATCACACATTGATTTCTCCCTCTGCCCAGTCCTGCTACCAACCCCTTCCTTCCATGGGTCTTGATCCAAGGGTACCTAAAAATGCAGACTAAGATCTGTTTCGAGCTCTGAGTATTAGAGAACACACCAGGTGACACAAAAAAGGGAACTATTTTGATGCATCCCTCCCCCCCAAATATTTGTTTACCTCAGGGAGAAAACATAATCAAATCATATATGTTGATTCAGTTGTTATAAAAGAGGTTCATGGTTGGTTCAATCTATTTAATTATTTGTATTGTATGTTTGCATTTGTGCATTGTTTGAATATCTTCCATTCACATGGATAATCACTTTGCTATTCACTATGATGGATACAAATAAATGAAAGAAATTCTGTTGACTTAGAGGAGTATCTTCATCCATTTGGGCTACTATAACAAAATAAGATCAAGTAGTTTATAAACAACAGAAATTTATTTCACACAGTTGTTGAAGCTAGGAAGTCCAAGATCAAGGTGATAGCAGATCTGATGTCGGATGAGGGTTATCTGTTTCATAGATGGCACCTTGTTCCTGTGTCCTCATATGCCAAATGAAGTGAGAAAGGCTCCCTCAGGTATCTTTTATAAAGGCACTAATCCCATTCAGCAGGACTCCGCCCTAATAATCTAGTCACCTCCCAAAGGCTCTACCTCTTAATACTTTCACCTTGGGGGTTAGGTTTCAACGTAAGAATGAGGGAGACATACATTCCGACCATAGCAAAGAACTTACAATGTATGATGGATATCTGTATGTTTATCTAACCATATTCCTTCCCCATATCTTCTGATAATTGCAGCCTCTCTCTTCTATTAGGGAAATGTTTCCCTCACTACTCATTGCATTCGATTCTAGTGGGGCTACTGATCACCATATCCTTCCCATACCCTTAAACCACAGGAGTGGCCATGTGACTCAGACCTGACCAATCAGAGCACCTCAGCCCTTCAACCACAGGGATTGGTCCAAAGAATAGGCATGTTACCAAAATCAAGAAAATCATGGATTTTTATATACTAAAGTTGACAGAAAGGTATTTTTTTTTTCTTTTCTGAAATTAACACTTGGTTTTTCAACTCAAAAAAGGGAAGATTCAGTTATGTTCATTGAAGTGTGACTTCTGGACTTTCCTGGTTACATAAATCCATGGGACTCTTTTTAATTTAGGCTAATTTGAGTTGGACCTCTATCACTTGTTACCAAAAGAGTTCCAACCTATAGGTGATTTGGGGAAGAAGTTATCCATGCATGAAATGTTAAATTACAGTTTAACCAATATATAAGAACCTTCCTTTCCTCATCTGCAAAATAGATATATTAGGCCTGACTAGCAGGATGTTTTAAGGATTATTAATTAAACCTGCCAAATGCCTTATATAGTTGCTTTTTCAGAGGAGTGTAATTATTGACTATTATAATTTTCACAATATTGTAGTTGTAAGAAAGCAAATAGTCATTCACTAATTATCTTTATTGCATTATTATAAGCTAAGAATGCTCTTAAGTTATTTTTTCTCCAAAGAAGACAGTTTCCATTTTATTTACTCTTGTTGAACATTGATCTGAAAGTTCAAATCAGTTCAATAAGATGAGAAAGACAAGAGATAAAAGATACGGTATTAGTATTGGAAGAGAGAGACAAAGTTATCATTATTTACTGATGCTAAAACTGTCTCTCTAGATGACCCAAGATAATAATCTGAAAGAGCTAATATAACCAAAAAGAAATATTTGATACTCAGACCTAATCAACATTTGTAAAATGCAATTAATTTTCTGAGTATATAATAACCATATAAAAATTTGAAAAATTTATTGTTCACAATTGTAACAATAATTCAAACATAAAGTATTGGAGAAAGAATAGATGAATTAGTGGAACAAAATAGTCATGAAGTAGATCCATGTATATATGGAAAATTGGGAATGCAAAAATTATTATTTTTAATTGGTAGAGAAAGTTTGGATCACTCAATGAATGGTGTGAAGATAATTTGGAGAACATTTTAAAATTACCATCCAAAAAGTAAATTCCTGAACTGAAGATCTAAATATAAAAAATAGAATTAAAAGAAAATACATCATTACACCAAAATGGAAACTATACACAAAAGACTAAAAACTATAACTAGATGAAATTTTTTTGAAAAATAAAAAAGTTGAAAATCCAATAACAAATTTGGAAATAAAATAGAAATAAAATAGAAAGCCATGGCAAAGTATTGAGAGTCATCATATATAAAGAATATCTTTAAAAAATCAGTGTAAATATAAATACCGAGATCTAGTTTAAATTATTAAATGACAAATGTAGACTTGGCTGAATTAGTGTTCTTTAGAATTCAGCTTTTACACTTGATGATTTATGAAGTTTTTTTGGTTGTTGCTATTTGTTTTTTGAGTCAAAGTCTCATTCTGTTGCCCAGGCTAGAGAGCTGTGGCACCATCACAGCTCGCTGCAGCTGACTTCCTGGGTGCAAGTTATTCTCTTGCTTCAGTTTCTCAAATAGTTGGGACTATAGGCATGTACCACCACACCCAGCTAATATTTTTGATTTTTTGTAGAGATGAGTTTTTGCTATGTTGCCTAGGCTGGTCTTAAACTGATAGGCTCAAGTAATCCTCCCACCTCAGCCTCCCAAGGTGCTAAGATTACAGGCATGAACCACTGTGTCCTGCCTAGGAAAGTTAATGAAAATGTCAACAGAATAGGATCTAGCTGCTGAAATTATTCTTTTTAAAATTTAAAACCTAAAGTGTCATGGATTTTGTTTGTTTTTTAGCATAGAGGATTATGTGAATATGTTTGATTCACAAAGTATAGGGATTGAATTTATTTTAATTAAAGTCTTTTTCATGGTACGTAGCAGGGTGCCTTACACAGATGACTGTTTAATGATGATGATGTACACTATAATAATGTTCACACAATATGTGAAATATTTTGTAATCATGTGGATTTCTCTATGGCAGCAACATGACTGATTAGATCAATATAATTTACATATCATTATGGGCTTGATGTTTTTCATTTTTGTTTTACATCTTAATCGTATTTTAGTATACTCAAGGAATATTACTAAAATTATGGCAATTTTTTTCATATTATATTCTTTATGGGATTCTCCAGATAGAAATAGTGGTAAGGTCTTGTGAGATGTTACTGTATAAGTAGTGTGACAGCCTATTACTTTGGAAATACCATCCTATGACTTTTATTTAATCCCAACTAAAGTGTAGGCTACTTATTGGCAAAATACTTGACTTACCATTCTTTCCTGGCACAGTCATTTGCATCAAGTAGGTGCTTACTAAATTAACTAATTCAACTGATATTTATTTCAAGCACCAAATATTTGTGCCAGGTAGTATACTAGAGTACAGTGGATGAAGACAGACAGAATTCTGGTCCTCATGGAGCTCACAGTCTAGAGACAATGAAACAAACAAGTTTATTAAGTTCAGTACAGGTGCCACAATACAGCAAGTTCAGGCTGCTGTGGGAGCTCAGGATAGGAGTACCAACCTCACCTCTGATTATCTCAGCACAGGAGAATTATTTTCAATCCCTAACGAAGTATTTCAATTTTTTTTGAATACCAACTATGTTCCATGTACTGTGCTAGACACTTTTCACTTCTAGTTAAAAATAAATATATTTTGAAAAATATGTAATTATTTCCAGTTTATGAATGAGGAAGCTATGAGTCAGATTGTTTAATGGACTTATCACAGATTACATAGTGTAGTGATTAAGGCATGGCCTGAGATTTGGACAGTCTGGGGGATCTTGGCTCTGCCATGAATTGACCAAGTAAGCAATTTCCTTAATATCCCTGGGCATCAGCTTTTTCCATCAGTAAAAATGGAGATAATAGTAAGCATTAAGTTAATATACATAAAAATAAATCAACACAGCAGCAGGTAGCTAGCAAAGGTTAAATAAATGGTAGCAGCCGGGCTCGGTGGCTCAGCCAGTAATCCCGCACCTTTGGGAGGCTGAGGTGAGTGGATTGCCTGAGCCCGTGGGTTCGAGACCCTCCTGGGCAACTTGGTGAGACCTCATCTCTACAATAAGTCAAAAATTATCCGGGTGTGGTAGTGCGTGCCTGTAGTTCCAGCTACTTGGAAGGCTGAGACAGAAGGATAACTGGAGCCCAGCAGGTCGAGGCTGCGGTGGCCGGGAGTGGCCACTGCACTCCAGTCTGGGCGACAGAGTGAGACTCCAACTCAAAAATAAATAAATAAATAAATAAATAAGTAAATGGTAGCAAACATATTAAAGACATAAAAGTGCCACATAGCTATTTATTAAGTCATCAAAGCACATATATTTAGCATTTATGTATCAGAAGAAGCATTGTTATGGTCAATTATACACCATAAGAACAGTTTTATAGTCCATGAGTTTTTCAGGGATATAAAAATATTTAAAACTTGAAAAACTTTATTGGTTAAAAAAATCATGGCAACTTTAAAATAAAAAGTATTTTGTTAAATATATGAAAAATATTACGGTGAGTTTAGTATTATTGAATTTAAAAATAATTTCTAGGTGAGGTTTCAAACTGTGGAAGAATTTTGAGTCTGCTTAATGAATGCCTACAAATCATAGCCCTTTGAGAATTAAAGCAGTCACTTGTAGCTACATAATTTTCAAAGCAAATAATTTTATAAAGTCCCTTCAAAATATAGCAGAAAAGATACATTACTTGCGAAGTTGAGTTTATTTAAATATATTCAGTATAAACTGTGATACAGTCTAGAGAGCTGTTAGGTGTTGGCTATGAAAGATTATTTAACTTGTGCTCATAATCCTCAATGAACTCAGAGTCTGCTAGGGAAAAGGACACACACACAGCTCTCATATTACAGTGCTATAAAGGATGAAATTATGTTTCACACAAAGTTATAAAAAATGAGGTAAGATGAATTAAGTAAATAATTTAGAGAAAAATCTCTCTGAGGTTGCTCAAGGTGGGACTTAAGGAAGGAGTAGCAAGGAGTTGATAGTTGGACAAGGCTGAGAAAAGAGAAGAATATTTATGATGGGAAGGAGAACTGGGAAGTCAGGAAAGTGTGAGACAGCTTGTGTGGGTGCCATTTAGGAGGCACCTGGAAAGGGAGGCATAGGAGACAGAAGGCAGTGAATGAAAGGAGCACCTCGTACGCTGGCTTAGTCCTATGAGTAATGGTGAGATCGAGTCACTTTTGTAAAAAACAGATTTCTGATTTAGAAGGCTGCTTGCTTGGTCGTGTGGATGCTCGCCTAGAGACCAGAGGACTTTTTAGGAAACATTGATCACAGTGAAAAACGAAACACAGGTGAAGGAAGGGAACCAATATTTGTTGAAGACCTGCTCCGTGGAGGCAGGATGTGAAGTGCTTTTATTTGTGCTATCTTATTAACCCTCACAGCATGCCCAGGAGATAGATATGGTTCCCATTTCAAACAGCACACAACCTCAGAAATGTCAAGTTATTGTCTCCTGTGTCAGACAGTTAATAAGCAGTAGATGTGAGATTCAAGTGCAGGCCTCTCTAATACCAAGTCATGTGTGTGTTTATTTCAGCACTGTGCTGCCCTTCCAGACCATGAGGGCTAGACTTAAGGCAACCACAATGACATGTGAAAGCATGGACAACTTTGAAAGATATTAAGATGACATAGCCTCACAGATTTGTTCTCTGGATGTGAGAAAACATGGGAAAATGTAGAGGAGCTTATCTGAAGTAAAACAAGGAATTTCAGAAAACCCAGTGGGGGAAAAAAAAAAGCAATCTTTAAGAAAGACACACAGAACAGTGTGAATTGAAGATGAAGGTTGAGGGGCTTGCCTTAGACAAGGACCGGGGGATGAGAGATGGGGTGGTTATTTGAAACCTGACATGCATGCCATCATTTCTTTCTTTAAAAAATCATCAAGTGTAAAAGGTGAATTCTAAAGAACACTAATTCAACCAAGCTTACATTTGTCATTTATTAATTTAGACTGGATCTAGTTATTTATATTTACACTGATAAATCTCAAAGTGGGAATTTGGCTTTCTACTTAACCACACCTGGCCACTGACTTTAGGAACATCTCAGGGGTTCAGGGAGCCCTGAAGACCTTCTGGATCTTAGCCTCTGGACAAGGTTTTTCTTACATGGCTAGACCATGAGCAGTCACTGTTGAGTGGGGTCAGGTACACCAAGTAATATTTTCTCAGACTGTATAAACTTATTTTAATGTATCAGATTAGAAAAAGTCATTAGATTAGAAAAGGATGAAATAAGTGAATTCAAAATTGTTGTTAAATTAAGGAATTTTAGGTTTTTTTACCTATTGTTATAGACTAGAGCGACCTAAAACCTCAACGTGGAACTTGTTAGAAATGTGAATTCTTGGACCGCACCTAAAACCACTGGATTAGAGTCTTGTCCCTTTCTGGGAAGAAAAGCCAGTAATATGCATGTCTCAAAGCACTATCTATCCCTGGCCTCTGTCTCTGTCTCTCTCTGGCCTTACATATCACCTCTCCCTACACCCTTCAATTCCATCTGAAAACTGAAGGATCATATGACTTCTTTCAAACCTAGGAGATACTCAGAATGCGTCAGACACATTTTGTGACGTTATTCTTCAGAGTTAGAAAGAATCAAAAGGTAATAGGTGCTGAGGTGGTAGAGGACCTTCTAAACTACAAACCAGAGCAGAAGTTATAAAATAAAATTCTTAATAAATATGACCACATAAAATTTAAAAACTTAACATCAAAAAACCTTACTAAATAAATTAAAAAGCAAGTTATACACTGAAAAATAGCTATATTATTTGTGGCAGACAAAAAGTTATTATATACTTTATTTTTTAAAACTTATACAAATAGAAGAGAAAAAGATAATATATAATCATTAGATAACGATAAACATTAGATGTTAGATGATGTCATCTCATTTTAAAAGTGGCCAAGACACAATGGAGTATTATGCAGTCATAAAAAAGGACAAATATATGAACTTCACAGCAACTTGGATGGATTTAGAGTTGATCATACTCAGTGATCTATCACAGAAACAAAGAACAGAGTACCATATGTTCTCACTCATAAGTGGTCCTTGAAAAATTATAATACTATAAGAAAGGAATTGGCAGTAGTGGGGAACTGTCAGGGGAGGGGGGTTGGGATTGACAGTTGAAGGAAACTGCTAGGGGAAGGAGGAGCACACCTCATCAATAAGGGTATCTGCATAATCAACGTTTGTATACCTAATCCTGGATAATTGTACCCCACATCTTTATAATAATAATTTTTTAAATGGGCAAGAAATAGATAAGAAAAGGCAATTCACAAAAGAAGAACTATAGAGGGCAATAAATTCTTTCATAAGGGCTCAAAACACATTAAAACAAGAAATAAATTTTCACCTACAAATTGGCCTTAAAATGTTAATAAGTACCTAATGTTGAAGGTATGGGAAAATAGACATCATAAACTGCTTTTGGAAATATAAGCCGATATAAATGTTTCTGAGATACAATTTAGCAATATGTGAAAAGTCTTGAAAATATCCATAATCTTTGTCCCAGAAAGAGGATACTATTAATCTGAAAATAATTAATCTAAAGGAGATAATAATAGATATGCATACAAATTTGTCTATAAAAATTCATGTTAGGTTGGGTGTAGTGAGTCATGCCTATAATCACAGCACTTTGGAGGTTGGGGGTCACTTGAGGCCAGGAGTTTGAGACCAACCTGGATAACATAATAATACCTTGTATATACAAAATATAAAAATTAATACAACTGGGTGTGGTAGTGCACACCTATAATCTCAGCTACTCAGGAGGCAGAGGCAGGAGGATCGGATCACTAGAGCCCAGGAGTTCAAGCCTGAAGGGGACTATGATCACCCCACTGCACAGCCTGGGCAACAGAGCAAGACTCAGTCTCAAAAAAAAAAAAAAAAATTCATCTTAGTATGTTTATAAGTGTAAAATAGCCTAAACCTCCAACAAGTTGGTTTATGAGATACAAGTCTTTAAAATAAGTTACTATGCAGTTTTTAACAACTATGATGTAGATAAAATATAATAAAATGAAATAATGTTTATGACATACTATTAAAGTCATCTAATAAAAGAAGTGTCTAGTTGTATCTCAATCTTGTAAAAATAAATGTATATGTAATTACATATCTATGTCTATGTTTATATCCATATCTACAAGAATAAAGAAGTAAAATGTAAAATGTCTTTGGGGGCAAGGATTTTGCCTATCTAGTTCACAATGTAGTCCCAGAATTGAGAATAGTTGACAGGCACATAGCAGGTTAACAATCTTATTTCTGATTGATGAGTTTAAGGCACTTAAATTCCTTTTTTTATGTTTCTCTTCTATGATAAATTTGTATTCTGTTTTTAGTCAGAGAAAAACAATAAATTCTAATTTTGAAAAAATGTTAACGGATAAAATTACCTATATATAGATAGTACCTAAGGGCTAATTGTCAATATGAGGCTCATGAAATTTAAAACACCCAATTCAATCAAGGTCAACAGGGCAGTGTTGTAGAAAGATTGACAAATATGTGATGAAAATTCAGGAAACCTGGGCCTATTCAGCAGCTTTGTGTTTCTCTTGTGTGATAGTACTATGATTTATAAATATTTCACCAAGAGCCCTAAAATAAAGAGCTCAAGATTTTTATTTCAAGTGTAAAATTTCTTCAAGGTTTATCCTTAAACATTTGTTCAAATTTTGCATTGTGCTTCATAATACATCCAGGTTATTTCATATACAAATATTTGATATTGTTTGCCATCGAGTAAGACTGAGTCTCTGGAAAATTTTCCTTGCTATTCTGTTGCTTATGTGCCCCCTGACACTCCTTAAGTATCTTTAGGAGATGCTTAGGCAGGAATGGGAACACAGTGCAAGAGAGCAGGATTGGCAGAGTCTGGGAAAACAGAGTCAAAGAGAGAGTTTGTTAGCATGTGTTCAGAGGAGGGGTAGGTTGACTAATTGACATCAATGTGTCACCAACTTGGCAGGTATATCTCTGCAGTGAAAAATCTCATAGGGTGAGGATTAAATGAGATATGAAGTTTTAAGTACAATGTCTGACATGCAGGAAGCTCTTGTGGTAACTGTTATTAATTATTATTACCGTAGAGAGGCTTCCAACGCAGGTGTCACTGCCACTTATATTATTCAACTAATTACTATTACTCTGATTCACTGTGCACCAAGTCACATTCTCATGATATTCCAGGCAGATTTCTCCCACAGAGAGCAAATGATCAAAATAGCTTCAAGCATCCATATTTCTCTTTGGAAATTAATAAACAAGTCAGTCCTAAAACACTGACCAATTTTTTATAGACTGCATAATCAAATTTCTTTACCCATAGAGCTGTGAAATAGACCTTGGAACTTGGTGATTTTATTGAGGTAACGCTGCCCCTTAAGGCATGTATGGACCATGAATTTTTCCTCATCAACAACTGTTGCTTATTTTTCTAACTACCATTAACAATGGTATAATTATCTGGTAGGGCCTCTAGTTTCTAAAGCAGAAGATTTCAAAATATCTTGGCCATGGCCCATAGTAAAAAAAAAATACATTTTATAATGTGACCCAGAACACACATTGAAAGTTTCATGAAACAATACCTTTACTTTATTAATGCTCTAAAACCAGCATGGTGGACAAACTCACTGTCCTGGGATCCATAGACGAAAGCTGCTTGTGCCCTGCTTCATTATGTTTTCTTCCCTTTTTGTCTGTTCTCCTGACCAACCTGAACTGCGTTGATCCATGCCTTGAACACTTGAACTCTGAGCTTTAATATGAACCAATTTGTTGCTTATATCTTCATCAATTGTTCATCTTTCCTGGGTTTTTCAGAAAATTTGTAATTTTTTGTTCTACAATCCCTGGCTTTGATTTAGAATATGTGTTTCTGTGGTCTAAGTCTTTTTATTTGTTCTGGTCCCTTAAATTCTGACCTTAGCTTCACCGAGGAACTTAGAGTGACTGGTGACTTTTTTTCTGTATTAAATGTCTTCATTCATTCAACAGACATTGTTCTCTAGGCCACAGTTTCAGTGTACCCACACTTCGCCCACTCCAGCCTCCTCCATCTTCCAAATAGGACTGTCTCTGTCCATTTTGAGTGGGAGTAAACCCTTTTGCTTAGTTCTTGATATGTGTGTGTGTGTGTGTGTGTGTGTGTGTGTGTGTGTGTGTGTGTGTGTGTGTGTGTGAGCTATTTGGTCAAGAACTATTTTAAAAAGCAACTAGGGAGCTGGGCTCGGTGGCTCAGCCTGTAATCCCGTGCTTTGGGAGGCTGAGGTGAGCGGATTG